>NC_068417.1:18506863-18806863 GCF_023724105.1 Carassius gibelio | reverse complement strand
TCGTGTGTCTCCTAGTTCATGTTCACTCAGATTCAGTTCTCTCAGGAGTAACGGGTTTTTACCTACAACTCTTTCCACATACTGACAGGCTTCTGCAGCAGGACACCGAAACCTGCAGAAGAGAAGATAAAACTATTTAAATTAAATTCACTACAAAACTTAATGTGATAAAAAATAACAGCAAATTTTGTGTTATATTTGATTATTTTTGATGCAACAGACTGCAATAATTAAATAATATTTCCATAAATAATAATATTAATTATAAGCATGATTTGATTTTTCTTCATCATATCTCACCTCAGCTTTAGTTGACCATTTGGATCCTGTAGTAAATCACTGAGCTCCTTCACTCCTGATTCTCCAGGATCATTTCCTGTGAGATCCAGCTCTATCAGGTGTGAAGGGTTTGATCTCAGAGATGAAGCCAGAGCTTTATAACCTTCTTCAGTGATACTGCAGTTTGACATTCTTGAGGAAGACAAAAACAACCAAATATATTAACTACTCATTGAATAATGTCAAAGTTTAATTACCAGGTATGAAAGTCCTGTTCTGACTTTACGGGTATCCCAGAGGGGGAAAAAAAACCCATGAGGCAATGCATCTCATTAAGAGTTTTTAAACAAAGTTCTTATGAACTTTGATTAAGAGAAATCCATTCTGGAGTGACCCTTCCTTAAGTGTTTACACTAAGTGTTTCACTGTAGTTTCTGGCAACACATGGCAATCGGCGCAATGGTTAATATAGTTACTACATCTCAGTTGTACAAATATATTTGTGTTATGGAGAATACCAAGAGCACAGAAGACATAAAACTGGACTGTTGTGAGACAAAGGATTACTGATGGTAAATCCGACACTGCCTCAATAATTGCATATCAAAATGAGCGCAATTTTAATGATTGTGCAAATTTCAATTATTTAAACACGTGCCTAATTCGATCATTAAAAATGTGCCTTAGTACTTCCTGCTCTTCAGTTAACATAAAATCAGCCATGACGTCTGAATTTAAGATGAATTAAGCGAGCTTTGGTCTCTTAAATTTAATGGTAAAGGTAAAAAGGTTATTAAGGACTTTGTAGCAACAGTTAAGGGAACACTTAAATAATTAAGGAGAATACTTAATGACAGCCGTAAGGTTCCTTGAGTTGACCCTTAGGTTTCTTAATTGCAACCCAAGTTTCACTAAGGTTACCCTTAAACCTTCTAAATAAGGGATTTCTTAGCTCAAGGGCTTTCATGCATACCTGAGTATCTTTAGTGTGAATAGTGAATTTCCCAGTAGTTTGGAGATTTCTGCTACTCCAGGGTCTCCTAGTGAATTCTCACTCAGATCCAGCTCTATCAGGTTTGAAGGGTTTGAATTAAATGCTGCAGTCAGAGCAGCACAACCTTCTTTTGTAATACAGATACAATTAAACCTGTAGAACAGAGAAAAAAAGAGAATAAAATGTAACTATGCATACAACTTTTATTCACTAATAAGATTTTCATAAATCGATTGTTTTGCAGCACTGTCCTTTTTGTTATATGTTTAGATATACTTACTTAAGCTTTTCCAGTCTACACTGTTCATTCTCAAACAGAGTCGAGAAGATTTTCATTCCTGAGTCTCTGAGCTTGGTCCCAGTCAAATCCAGCTCTTTCAAATTTGAAGGGTTTGAATGAAAAGCTTCAGCCAGAACACAACAATCTTCGTCTGTGATATAGCTATTATTCAGACTGCATAAAGAGAAAACTAATTTTCAGTTTTAGACCCTAATTTTATTATTACAGGTATTATAAATGACAATGGATGACGGTAAAATAATAAAAGCACCATATAGTAATTCAATCATCAAACAAATAAAAAAAACACTCAGCAGCAGGTTAAATACTAACTAAAATGTATCTTCATATAGTGGTGAAACTTACACCAGTTTGTTCAGTTTACAGTGTTTATCCAGCAGTAGAGGAGTGAGCCTCTTCAAGTCTAGTTTATGTTCACTCAGATTCAGCTCTCTCAGAAGTAACGGGTTTTTATCCAAAACTTCAGCCACATGTTGACAGGCTTCATATGCAGCAGGACCCAAAAATCTGCAGATGAGAAGATGAAGCAGGATTCAATTTGATTGAAACATTTTGGTAAACAAACAGAATGTGCTCTAAATTTTATTTCTGTAATTTATTCATTATCATTTTATATATTGTTATTATTTCATCACATCTCACCTCAGTGTCTTCAGTGAATAGTTTGGATCCTGTAGTAAATCATTAAGCTCCTTCACTCCTGATTGTCCAGGATCATTTCCTATGAGATCCAGCTCTATCAGGTGTGAAGGGTTTGATCTCAGAGCTGAAGCCAGAGCTTTATAACCTTCTTCTGTGATACTGCAGTTTGAAAGTCTAAATCAGGAATTAAAATAATCCATTATTCTAATTAATATATTAGTTTGGAAATGAACTGAACAATAAATGCTTATTCCTCTTAGTTTCTTAACAACTCTTCCCTGCCTCTGACAGTTTTTTTTTTTTTTTTTTTTTTTTTTTTACAGTAGGGGGCACTATTAAACATCACTTTAAAGAGTATTGAACGTGTGTATCAAAACATGAAGCAGCAAATATGAGAAATAGAATATGTAACAAGACACAAATGTAAATTAATATAATTATTAAACATTGTTTACTATTTGTTGTAGCATTGTCATACTATTTGACAGAAACATAATTCTGTTTAAACTGTTTGAAGTTTGAAGTGTTGATAACAGAATGCAGAACCTCTGTTGTGAGGCATTCACACCAAAATATTATAATGGTCATGAAAATGTTAAAAAAAAAAAAATTTAAACGTTGGAGGTCACTGGCAACTTTTAAAAAAAGCGCTGGCAGTCGAAGAGTAAATATGAAAAAACAAACATCAGCTCACCTGAGTTTCTTTAGTTGACAGTTCTCTTTCAGTCCATCAGAGAGTAACTTCACTCCTGAATCCTGTAGATTATTATTGCTCAGATCAAGTTCCTTCAGACTGCTTGAGTCTGAACTGAGAACTGAAGCAAGGGCTGAACAGCTTTCCTCTGTTAGATCACACTTACTGAGCCTGAAAACAAACAGCTTGTAAATGTATAGACAGTCTCAAATTTTCTGTAGTTGTAGTGCAGCTGTAATATTGAGCGAGTAGTGATAAGTACTTTACTGCAGCTAGGCCAAAATGCTGATGCTACAGTAAATATATTTTTTGCTTCCGCTAATTTTCTAATCCACTTGTCTTTAATGCTCTCACATCAGGTGTCTTGTCTGTCACATGTCTTATGACTGGCTAATATACAGCTAGTTGAGCTTGGTAATGCTTTCTCTTTCTAATTTTTCTCTTTCTATTTCTAAATAAAAAATAAAAAAGGCAAAGAGCAGGTACATTTTCAGGGGTTAATAACACCACCATGATTTTTATCATTAAACATCCCTATCGGTCAAACAAAAGATTTAAATTAAAGGCAACCTAAAAATCGCTTTTACAAGGTGTTTGAACACAGTTGTGTGACCACAGTGCAGTGTTAATATTGACAGCAAATTTTGATTTAATTTAAATTTTAGTCATCTGAAATGTTTTAGTCTAGTTTCAGTCTACTAAAATCTAAAGGGTTTAATTAAACTGTAATGCATTACTTTTCTTATTTCTGTTTTGCTTATTTTAGAAAATCAGGTTCAGCTAAAGCTTATAAACTATATGAAATACAAATATAGAATAAAATATATTTGTTTTATAATTTCAGTTAACATTTCCTTTATTTCAGTTAATAAAGAATATTTTTTATGGTTTTAGATTTAACTATAAAATCTGATAATAGTAAAATGGATTAATTAATATTATGAATAATGTTCATAGTCTGTCCATCCTTTGATAGGGAATCCCAGAAAAAGCTACAATAGTTGTTAATTAAATGACAATTAACTTAAATTAAACAGTTTATGTACCCAAGATATCAATAAGGACCAGGAAAAGAAAGCCTGAAATACACAGTGTCTCTTATTTTGAAATGTCTGCACTCTTTACAGCACAGTTGCAGGCTGCTCATTCAAGTTCAGTTGAGGAAAATAAAATATGCATACTTACAACTGTCTATTGAACCTATTACCATATAAATATTGCATAGTAAACATTCCCATGATTTATCAACATTAGTTCATAAGCAATCACTTGGCATAAATAGCTGCTTTTCCACTGTTGCTAGTGTGAGCCAGTATTTTAAATGGGCCAGGCGGGGCTAATAGTCCCTGTAGCAGAGTTCAAAGTCACGATGCATTTCCACCATCGCACTTCACTAAAACCTGCCCTTTTCATTCCTCTCTGGAACAATGTCACGCAACCCCTTCATTTCACAAAGAGACAGTTATCAGAAAAAGAATCAGATAGTCACTGGAACTAGCGCGTTCACAAAATGAACATGATAAAAGTTGCCATTTGTTTTCATTTTTGTTAAAGATTAAAATCCAAAAGCTTCCATGGTTTACAATAATAAGTGATACTTTGATCTTAATTAATTATTTTATGAGGACTGCAAATTAGTCACACAGAAATAAAGCATATGAAACGATATTTCACAAAAGCCTACTTATTAAGTCTAGTCTGATTCTGTTTATTTGTAGTCACACTGTCAAAGTATACATCACATTTTGAAAGAATGCTCATTTCTATATTTTTTCCCCATCAAAAATATATTATTATAGCCCAGTTTGTGCTGATTACAGTGAGATTAGACTTTACCCATTTAGATATTTCTAAGAAACTGAAAAAAGCACAAATGTCAGGGCATGACAAAACTTCTCCAGGTCCCAAAAATACCCTTAGACTCCAGAAATATTACTGTTGAAAATGTTGAATTATAGTTGGCAGTTTGTATAGTTCTATACTATTTGTATAGTTAAATAATTTGCTAGTGACTTACAGGCAACAAGAATTTCAGAGTAGAACTTGCATTGAGGCCTTTTTTTATATAATTTTTTGCAAGTGGTAGATCTTGGTTTACATTTGGACTTTGGATGTGATCTTAGGCTCAAAAAGGTTGGTAACCAATGCCTTAGCCCTTCCCCTAAAGGGGTATAAAATGGATTTGGGATTGGGCCAAAATGGCTGAAAAACTAAATTCGAATTTGCTAATAAATATTATCAGAATTCAAATTATATTTTAATTTAAAATGCATAATTTCAGTTAGGGTGAAGAAAAGCTTTTGGCTTCCCTTCTGAGGCCACAAGAGGGTGCATAAAGCAAAATATTACTAATGCACGTTTATTCAAAACATAAGAAAATATGATTGTGCTTATAAACCAATTATAATTAAGTAGCTTAAAGAACTATAAACAAAACATGATATAAAAGATAGTTTAATGCAAAAGGGTGAGAGCTAAATCACACAGAGTACATTTTTCATTTAAATATGTGATGCAGTGGGGATGTGGAAAAACCCACAATAAAGTCTCGAGATATTTTTTTGAAAAAAATCGGACCTGCCTTATTTTTACAGGGCTTTCTAAACATGCGCCTCTCTTATGCAAGACATGAGTGCAGTGGTGATAAAACATATCCCTCTTTAGAAAATTCGTGAAATATGCATTCTTGGTTTCAGTTTTGATGTAAACAAGAGCTCCACATTCTCTTTTTCAGCAATATTTTGATTGAACATCGCAGCAGCGCTTCATCTAGTTGCTTTAACTGTATAGGTTAACAAAAACATTATAATGCAATGACACTTCTATTGTCATCGCGCCTCATGCGCCACTGATAAAGGCCAAAGTATAATTTGACCATCTGCATCCGCGTCCGCATTATGCAAAAAAGTGCTCAAAAAGTGCCTGCACTCTGACAATTTCGCGGCTGTCAACAGCACATTCACGAGGTGAATGTTGACAGAAGTGATACTGCTTCTTGAGCTCATCTGCCTTATGAAAGCTGTGCGGACAAGGCTGTGTGTGAGACAGAACGGAATGCAGAATGTGAAGTATACTCAGGGCAGCCCTTAAAGCAGCCTCCTTAACGCACACCTAAAATTTGAATGCAACATTTTTGCATTCGAATGAGGATGTTTATTTTAAATTCGACAAATATTTGAAATGTAAAAAAAAAAAATTGACAGCCTTAAACGTTACAGGCTCTTATCCTTTTTCGCGCGTGCACATGTGTGTGTGTCATTGACTGTATAAAAACATGGGTGTGTGTGTGTGAAATGCGGTGATGAAGTGAAATAGCTGGGCAGTTTGGTAGCCGAATTATAATGGGCCGCCTAATAAAAATAAAAACAGTAATTATTATTATTATTATTGTTAATACATTAATAGGAGAATGAGCTTAATATTGTGATGATTATCAACAGAAAAATCTGCTTATGTCGATATCTCTGACTATCACTGATACACGATTGGGGAAGTCGTGGCCTAATGGTTAGAGAGTCGGACTCCCAATCGAAGGGTTGTGGGTTCTAGTCTCGGGCCGGACGGAATTGTGGGTGGGGGTAGTGAATGTACAGTTCTCTCTCCACCTTCAATACCACGACTTAGGTGCCCTTGAGCAAGGCATCGAACCCCCAACTGCTCCCCGGGCGCCGCAGCATAAATGGTTGCCCACTGCTCCGGGTGTGTGCTCACAGTGTGTGTGTGTGTGTTCACTGCTCTGTGTGTGTGCATTTCGGATGGGTTAAATGCAGAGCACAAATTCTGAGAATGGGTCACCATACTTGGCTGAATGTCACTTCACTTTTTTTCTTCACTTTTCTATCGTCTATCGGCACAACCCTACTTATGGCCACAATAACAGTGATATGGAAAATCTAATATCATGACAGCCCTGATCTAGAACAATAAAGGCATTTGTCTATTGTAACAACTTACTTCAGTATCTCCAATTTACACATAATATTCTCCAGTCCAATGCAGAGCTGCTGTACTCCTGAATCCTGTAGATTATTATTGCTCATATTCAGCTCTATCAGATTGTTATCTGATCCAAGAGCTTTAGCCAAATTTGAACAGCTCTCATCTGTTAAGTTACAATCATTTAGCCTAGAAGAAAGAAGAAAAAACAGAACACAAAGTATTCTGAGTACGGAGTAAAAATATCATATCACCCGATTTAAATTAATGATCAAGAACTATAGCGATATCTTTTTTTTTCAGATGCAAAAACATGACTTATATTACTTACAGAGCACTTTTGGAGATTTTCACAACTTCCAGTAGCCTAAAGAGACACTCATCTGATTTCTTGAACTTCTGAAGCTCAAACTCCTCCATCTCTTCCTCTGATGTCAACAAAACGAAGGCCACAGCAGACCACTGAGCAGGAGAAAGATCAGCAGATGAGAGACTTCCTTTGTTAAGGTGAGTCTGAATCTCTTTCACCAGAGATTGATCATTCAGTTCATTCAGACAGTAGAACAGATTGATGGATCTCTCTGGAGACATCTTCTTATCTTCCAATTTCAGCTTGATGTACTGAACTATTTCCTTGTAGTTATGGTCATTGCCGTCTTGCTGTGTCAACAGACCTCGTAAGAGAGGACGATTGGTCTGGAGTGACAGACCAAGAAGAAAGCGAAGGAAAAGATCCAGGTGTCCAGTTTCACTCTCAAGTGCCTTGTCCACTGCAGTCTTGAGCAAATCAATCATGGTTTCATTTTTGTTTTTCTGTTCTGTAGACTCATGATGATCAAACACACTTTTAATGTCTAGAAACAGATGTGCATAAAGGGCTGCAATAAACTCTTGAATGCTCAAGTGAACAAAGCAGAAAGTAGTACCAAGAATGATCCCTGTTTCCTCCTTAAAGATCTGGGTACACATGCCTGAATACACTAATACATTAGACGCATCAATACCACAGGCTTCCAGATCTGTGTCATAAAAGAGCAGATTATTTCTCTGCAGCTGATGAAATGCCAGTTTTCCCAGTGAAAGCATGGCATCTTTATCCCAGGAAACATCTGGTGTGTATTGTCCCTCATACTTTCGTCTGCTCTGCAGGATCTGAAAGCGGAGAAAGTGTGTGTACATTTGTGTCAGAGTCTTGGGAGTGTCTTCAGTATTTGATTCCTGCAGTGTTTTGAAGTCTTCATCAGCCTGATTTCTCACATCATTGTTTCTTTTCTCCTCTAAAATGTTCTGGAGAACAGTGGCTGTAATCCAGCAGAAGACTGGGATGTAGCACATGATAAAAAGAGTCTTTGATTGTTTAACATTATCAATAATTTCATTGGCCAGATCCGCATCTGTGAGTCTTTTTCTGAAGTACTCCTCCTTTTGTGCATCATTGAATCCTTGTACTTCTGTCACGCGGTCAACACATTCGGGAGGAATTTTAATGGCAGCTGCTGGTCTGGTGGTGATCCAGATGAGAGCAGAAGGAAGCAGATTTCCCTTGATGAGGTTAGTTAGAAGAACATCGAGAGAGACTTGTGATGTTACATCACGACAAATCTCATTACCCTCAAAGTTCAGAGGAAGACGACATTCATCCAAACCATCAAGGATGAACAGGAATTTAAATTTATCATTTCTTGTAAGGTTTAGTCCTTTTATCTCTGGGAAAAACTGACGTATAAGACTTGTCAAGCTTTGTGTTTCTTTCTCCTTTAAGTTAATTTCTCGAAATGCAAGAGGAAATATGAAAGTAATATCCTCATTTTCTTTACCGTCAGCCCAATCCACAATAAACTTTTGCACAGAGATGGATTTTCCGATGCCAGCAACTCCTGTTGTCAGTACAGTTCTGATCTCCTTGTCTTGTTCAGGTGCTTCAAACAAATTGTTGCATTCAACTGGAATCTCTTTTGATTCATGTTGTCTATCAGCAGCCTGAACTTGTCCTACTTCATTTTGGATATTGACTCGTTTACTAACACTCAGAGTCATACAGAGATCTGTGTAGATGTTCTTCAGAAGCTTGGAGTCACCATGCTTTGCAATTCCTTCAGATACAGATTGATATTTCTTCTTCAGGTTTGATTTTAGTGGTCGCTGATGAATGAGGACCAGCTCATCTAATAAACACACAAGAAAAAATAAAAGATATTTATCAAGATATGCACCATTTAATATTTTATAAGTGAGAATGACAAATTGATATGCCTTGTAGAGTCTCTTACCTTGTAGAGTATCTGCAGCCTCACATTGCTTCATATCCTTCAGGAAGTAAAGTGTGATATCAAGAGCTGCTTCTTTGATATCACGCATCTCCTCTGTGAAGTCCTGCACAAAGTACTGCGTGTTCTCTCCATTTAATATTTTTTTAAACTTTTCCAGCTCATTCTTCAGAAATACACTTATTTTTTTCTCAAGATCCTGAAAACAAATCAAGGAAAATTAAGTCCTACCTATACATTTAAATCATATTAAAATATAAACAATTTATGTCTAGTACAAATTACAGACAATCTTTTGAGTTGAGATTAAAAAAATTAGGGATTGTTAGAACATCAATTAACAAAAGAAAAAATATATTTATATCAAGTAAAGTTTTAAAACGTATTTAGAAAATTAAAAATTAATTACAATTTGTTCAATAACCTATTAAAATGTTAATTAATGAAATAATTTGTTATAGCATTCATGAATTTTTACTTGCCTTGAATATCCAGAGGAGATTTTCTCTGAAACTCCTACGGTTGAAGTAATTCTTGTAGTTTGAGTCTGATTTCTCAAAATTAACCCTGGTAGCAAAATAAAGGTTTTTTTTTTTTAATCCATACTATTGGCTGTTGGCAGTTACTAGAAAAGTCAGAGTTATGTGGAGGTACTATCCTCTTGGCTGTAATAACAGACTTTAGTACAGTTGCATAAAAAATTCCTCATGAACCTGATGACTCAAATGTATGATCTTATTTTAAGGTGGTGAATTTAACGTAAAATATACACTGTGTGCAGAATTATTAGGCAAATGAGTATTTTGACCACATCATCCTCTTTATGCATGTTGTCTTACTCCAAGCTGTATAGGCTCGAAAGCCTACTACCAATTAAGCATATTAGGTGATGTGCATCTCAGTAATGAGAAGGGGTGTGGTTTAATGACATCAACACCCTATATCAGGTGCGCATAATTATTAGGCAACTTCCTTTCCTTTGGCAAAATGGGTCAAAAGAAGGACTTGACAGGCTCCGAAAAGTCAAAAATAGTGAGATATCTTGCAGAGGGATGCAGCACTCTTAAAATTGCCAAACTTCTGAAGCGTGATCATCGAACAATCAAGCGTTTCATTCAAAATAGCCAACAGGGTCGCAAGAAGCGTGTGGAAAAACCAAGGCGCAAAATAACTGCCGGTGAACTGAGAAAAGTCAAGCGTACAGCTGCCAAGACGCCACTTGCCACCAGTTTTGCCATATTTCAGAGCTGCAACATCACTGGAGTGCCCAAAAGCACAAGGTGTGCAATACTCAGAGACATGGCCAAGGTAAGAAACAAGACACACATGCTGAAACGTCAAGACTGGGCAAAGAAATATCTCAAGACTGATTTTTCTAAGGTTTTATGGACTGATGAAATGAGAGTGAGTCTTGATGGGCCAGATGGATGGGCCCGTGGCTGGATCGGTAAAGGGCAGAGAGCTCCAGTCCGACTCAGACGCCAGCAAGGTGGAGGTGGAGTACTGGTTTGGGCTGCTATCATCAAAGATGAGCTTGTGGGGCCTTTTCGGGTTGAGGATGGAGTCAAGCTCAACTCCCAGTCCTACTGCCAGTTTCTGGAAGACACCTTCAAGCAATGGTACAGGAAGAAGTCTGCATCCTTCAAGAAAAACATGATTTTCATGCAGGACAGTGCTCCATCACACGCGTCCAAGTACTCCACAGCGTGGCTGGCAAGAAAGGGTCTAAAAGAAAAAAAACTAATGACTTGGCCTCCTTGTTCACCTGATCTGAACCCCATAGAGAACCTGTGGTCCATCATGAAATGTGAGATTTACAAGGAGGGAAAACAGTACACCTCTCTGAACAGTGTCTGGGAGGCTGTGGTTGCTGCTGCACGCAATGTTGATGGTCAACAGATCAAAACACTGACAGAATCCATGGATGGCAGGCTTTTGAGTGTCCTTGCAAAGAAAGGTGGCTATATTGGTCACTGATTTGTTTTTGTTTTGTTTTTGAATGTCAGAAATGTATATTTGTGAATGTTGAGATGTTATATTGGTTTCACTGCTGAAAATAAATAATTGAAATGGGTATATATTTGTTTTTTGTTAAGTTGCCTAATAATTATGCACCGTAATAGTCACCTGCACACACAGATATCCTCCTAAAATAGCTACAACTTAAAACACACTAAAAACTACTTCCAAAAATATTCAGCTTTGATATTAATGAGTTTTTGGAATCATTGAGAACATTGTTGTTGTTCAATAATAAAATTATTCCTCAAAAATACAACTTGCCTAATAATTCTGCACTCCCTGTATATATATTTTTTTTCAAATTTTCATTGTTATATGGATCACTGCACATGATCAATTTGCTTCAAAAAGCACATTAAATATTAGGGCTGTCACTATTCGTTCGAAAATCGATTGCACAATCGATCGGACCAACCAAAACAAGTTTCGAAAATGAAAATAGGGAAACGATTTTAACCAAATATGTACACTATTAATTTTTTTTAAATAATCAAACAATTAAAAACTCACAAACAAGCAGAAAAAGAAAATAAAGAATTCCAAAAGTGCAGTATGCATTGCGAAAGCTAGGCAGAAAATACCAGCAAATACGTGCCTGACCCAGTGACATCGAAAGCGACCTCTTACAGGAAATGCTGAGTTATGAAAAGGAGCCACCATTGCCAGCTGACAGCGACTGGCTTTTGTGGTGAAAGATTGGCAGTAATACTCCCACCTTGCGCAGCCTAATTGCCTTGAATTGCCTAAATCATAAATGCAGCCGGGTTGAAGCCTGCAGTGATGTTTTTCATTTATGTTATGGCAGCAGTCCCCTCTGAATATGTATTTTTTACGAGAATGTTGCACTCCTGTTGCTGTTTTTTATTGTGCACGAAACTTCATGCCAATTGAGTCCTAAATGCATAATGTTGACAGTGTATATACGCTTATGTTGGCGTTCTTTTATTAAATGTCAGCTGCTAGTGGCGAAGCAAATCCGGCGGAGCCTTTATCTTAATTTCGTTATTGCCAAATACCCATCTTAATTCAAAATGCATCTTAATTTAATTTGTTAAAAAAAAAAGTCTCATTTTATTGGTGCGTTGTTCTATTTATAAGCTAAATGAGCCTATTCCTATTTAGAGTGCTGAGATGTTACGATGTTACAGAGGACTTATTTTATTTCTTTATTCCAACTTCCAAGTGGCCTAGTCTATGTTAGTTATGAATAAATTATGTTAAAAAATGTATAGATGACTCATTCTTGACAAAAGACAAAAGAGTTATGTGCGTGCCCACATTTGAATAATGTCGGGCTGTAAACGGGTTCTGGCTTTTAAAAAGCTGTCAATCAAAATGTACTTGTTGGGCTCGGGCCGTAATCTGTCGGGCTCGGGTCCCGTCAGGCCTAACTTTTAAGGCCCGATTACAGCCCTAATGCCAATAAATAAGAAATATTGCTGACTTGTGTGTTTCCAGCGCTCTCTTTACATTCATCTGTTTTTTGGCGTTGAAAACGATCGATTCAATCGATTCAATGAACACTTATGTCTTAAAAATTGAAAAAGCTTTTTTCACAAAAGTGACACTATAACATATCAAAACTATGTTATTTTTTTATTTTATTTTGGTTTATTATTTTAAGGAAAAAAGAAATTACAAATTTTGTCAAAGTAGATCCATTTATTTTGTAATTTATGGTAATAAATAAAATAAAAATAAAATCAACTATATGTATAAATACTGTAGTTATATTGAGTTCCCACCTGTTGAGAAGAAAAGTTGCCAGTTCCACATCACTCTTCAATCCCTTCTGTGCTTTCAGAGCTTTCCACCGTGTAATTTCTGCACCAATATTTACTGTGGTCTTCTGTCCTTTGTTACTAAACCACACACAAAAACAAGAAAATCACATAAAACTAACAGGTTCAAAGCCGTCAATATCATTTGGTCAAACCACTTCCAAACTGCTTACTGCTACTAGCGTTGTATCTATATTGGAAATATCGATATTTCGCTAAATGTCGATACTAAAATATCTGAACGGTACCAATACTAATTTCTCTAAGCATCATGTCATGTTCACTTCTCTCCAGGAGGCGCGTTGACAAACACCACACATGACCACAGTGCCTGTCTCGTCTCATTCATGCTGGTTAAACAGCAAAAGTGAATAGAAAGATGGCAAGTGCAGCACCCCCGCGACCACCTTTGGTTGCTAAAGAACAAGGCAGTTCTTAATGGATGCGCGTCAAGCGTACCTGCGACTCGCCATCGCTTTCTCTCACACGTGCAAAGTGTGTGATTGAGAGAGAGAGAGAGAGAGAGAGAGAGAGAGTCTTACATACATGCAGAATTGACGTGCTACATGCGCTAAATGATATTCTTTGTTGTATTTTCCTGCTTGTTGTATTTTCCTTGTTTTCCTGTAAAAATAACTGACTTCCTTAGTAGTGGGTGGAACTAATCCTCAAACGGCAATCTCATTGGCTGGTGCTCACCTACTGAGCAAATTAGTTTGACCAAATGCAGACAACCTGATTAATATTCATGAATCCATTACTGTTCTTATTATTAGAGTTTGTATTATCCTTATCATATCAGTATTATTGTTACAATAATACTGACAAGATTATCAAAGATTATCAAACCAATAATGATCAACAAAGCACTACCATCAGTCCTAAATTAAGTTAAAATGTCTATGCATTCATACATGGTTACCAAGTTTTAATTATAATTACTACAGTTCTATCATTAAATAATATCATTAAATGACACAGCTTCTTAAATCTTAGCTTCATAATCAGTCAGTCAAGCATTATATTATGGTATTAAGCACTTTAGTGATCAGTACCAAAAGTTGGTAACCATGTATGAATGCATATTTGTAATTTAAACTGAACTTAAGACTGGTGGTGATGCTTAAGATATTGTTGGTCATTCAGGGTTTCTGTAAAAAAATATAATAGTAATAGATGATTATTATTAAAATATAATACTACTACTAATTCTACTACCATACTAACAATATACGATGCAGTATGGATTGATGAACTACTGGGTTCATGAACATTAAATCATAGGGGTGTAACGGTACGTGTATTCGTACCGGACCATTTCGGTACAGGGCTTTCGGTTCGGTGCACGTGTGTACCAAATGACTGAATGCAATATTTTGTGTGCGGAAAATAAGTACATTTTCGTGTTTCCAAACAAACATATTAAGTGGCAGAAGTCTCCGCGTTCAGCGCAAATCCCACCCTGCAGCTGATTCTGAGGCCGGCGACACACTGGATGTGTGGCGCGAGCATCTCAGCTGCGTGCGGCTCCCATGTAAACAGCTTAGAGCTTGCAGGCTGCCTGCGTTGAGACACGCATCTTAGGCGCGTCTCGAGCCACGCGGAAAACACGTGCATGCTAGAAATAAAAGCTAGAAATAAAACCGATGCCTATGTTTCACGCAACATGCAAGCGTGTTGGAAGCGTTTCCAGGCAAAATAGAATAGGAAAATATGTTTATATGTCATTTTGTACACAAATACATATTAATTCAAGACACTTTAGATGTTTGAAAATCTATAGGTTGACAGAAATTCAGATATAAATGTAATTTAAAAAATAAATGAATAATTATCGAATTTCAAATATTGCACCTGTCAAACATACGTAGTCTATGTTTTGCCGTCAATACTGTTGACGGTGTCCTTTATCAGTAGGCTTTATATTTATGCTCAACATTAATATCTGTGGGATATTGTGACGAGAAAGTTGAGAGACGCAAGACCCAACACTCAGGATGAGCTTAAGGCCGCTATCGAAGCATCCTGGGCCTCCATAACACCTCAGCATTGCCACAGGCTGATTGCCTCCATGCCACGCCGCATTGAAGCAGTCATTTCTGCAAAAGGATTCCCGACCAAGTATTGAGTGCATAACTGAACATAATTATTTGAAGGTTGACTTTTTTTGTATTAAAAACACTTTTATTTTATTGGTCAGATCAGGTCAGATGAAATATGAAATATGCAAATATGAAATATGCAATTTTTTTGAGATAGGAATTTTGGGATTTCATGAGCTGTATGCCAAAATCATCAGTATTAAAACAATAAAAGACCTGAAATATTTCAGTTGGTGTGCCATGAATCTAAAATATATGAAAGTGTAATTTTTATCATTACATTATGGAAAATAATGAACTTTTATCACAATATGCAAATTTTTTGAGAAGGACCTGTATATATATATATATATATATATATATATATATATATATATATATATATATATATATATATATATATATATATATACACACACACACACACATACATACACACACATACACACACAGTACTTGGAAACATTACTATTTTTAATGTTTTTGAAAGAAGTTTCTTCTGCTCATCAAGCCTGCATTTATTTGATCAAAAATACAGAAAAAAACTGTAATATTTTGAAATATTACAACTTAAAATAATAGTTTTCTATTTTAATATACTTTAATGTATTCTTGTGATGCAAAGCTGAATTTTCAGCATCATTACTCCAGCCTTCAGTGTCACATGTAACATCCAGTCTATCACATGATCATTTAGAAATCATTCTAATATTCTGATTTATTATGAGTGTTGGAAACAGTTCTGCTGTCTAATATATTTGATGAAGAAAAGGTTAAAAAGAACTGCATTTATTCAAAAAAAAAACATTTCTAATAATATATATTCTAATAATATATATTTTTTATCACTTTTTATAAATTTAACATATCCTTGCTGAATAAAAGTATTGATTTTATTTAAAAAGAAGAAAAAAAATACTGACCCCAAATTACTGACCAGTAGTGTATATTGTTATTACAAAATATTTATAATTTTAAAAACATAGGTTCTTTTTTTTTTTTTTTACTTTTTATTCATCAAAGTATCCTAAAAAAGTATCACGTTCTGAAAAAATATTAAGCAGCAGAACTGTTTTCAACTTTGATGATGAATCCTCATATTAGAATCATTTCTAAAGGATCATGTGATAATGATCCTAAAAATTCAGCTTTGCATCACAGAAATAAATGATAATTTAAAGTAAAATAAATTTAAAAACAATTATTTTAAATTGTAATAATATATCACAATATTATTTATTTTTTTCTGTATTTTTGATCAAATAAATGCAGGCTTGATGAGCAGAAGAAGAAACTTCTTTCAAAAACATTAAAAAAAGTAATGTTTCCAAACTTTTGGTCTGTACTGTGTGTGTGTGTGTGTGTGTGTGTATATATATATCTCGATATATTTTGCTATATCTCGATATACAATATATATCTCGATATCTTTACAGGAAAAATAACCCCCAAAAAACTACTGCAAAAACAAATATGGCAAATATTACATGTTAAGGGGCCTATGAAACATTTTATTTTTTTCTTCACCATATGTTTTATTGTTACCTAATTCTGTGTTTTAGCATGTGCAATTATTTAAATGCATAAAAACAACTTAATTAGTTAAAAACAATTCTTAAAATAGCCTTATGTCAAATGTTTTTTTCCCTTCAGAAATTCTGTGTATTTACATTTTTCTGATTATCAAATGAAGGCATAAAACATTCATTTAATTAATCTTTTGATTATTTAAAATTAGGCAAACTTTATTTTTTGGTAAACAAAGGGGATTTACTATTAAAAATAAAACATGGGAAAAATGTTGTGTGATTATTCCTTATAAATTATGTTCGTTTCATTTTAATAGTAGTAGTAGTGGGCTATCTACTTTCTGCTGTACAATAGTAATAGATTTCTGTCAAATACTTTTATTTTGACGGGTTTACCTTTACAGTTCTGTGTATGTGATACCACAGTCTATGATGTGATATGAGCTAGTCTTACTCAAATCAAACGGTCAGATGCTCATGAAGTGACTCTCAGTGCAGTTCTGGAGATGTTCCTCATGTGTTCACGTCTTTATTTAGAGAGAGGAAAGACAATGAAATCAGCGCGAGCGTTATGCAAGCTTCCGTGTTTAATGAATTAAGACGCGCTTCTGCTCCATTCGTTGACACAGACACACAGAACATGCAGGATTCATATTTAAATAGACTTTTCTGGGTTAATATTTGCAGATATTAGTCCATTTCGCGATTTGATGTAAGTGCATGACCGACTTTTGATTAATTCATTTAAAATTTGACCAATTCCGTGACATTCCGCGTTAAACTGTAAATTCCATTTTTATGACTGGATTCCGCGATTCCGTCCGCGTTTCATTGGGCCCTACAGTAGACATCTGCCTGCCGTTCGCCCTACACCTTAAAACTGAAGTATCTCCATATAATGGAGCCAGTTGTCTTTTTTTTTTTTGACTAGTTCTCTACACGCAAGGTGAGAGGGGACAAAAGCAAGGAGGCGGGGTGCGAGCGAGCGGGGGCGAGCACAGCACAGGGAAGGCAAACAAGAAAAGTGGCGGAATCAGAATATAAACAATATATCGATATATACGATATGTCAAAATCCATATCGTGTTTAAAAAATATCTCGATATATTTTAAATATCGAGATATCGCCCACCCCTAGTTTGGTCCATATATTCTATATACACTGTATATAGCTTGACCCATTAAATGCAACTATAAAAAAATTATTCATAATAGTCATAATATTATTACACTTTATTTAGTTTTAAAAAAATATTAAATAATAGAAAATAAACTAAATAATAGTGTGTGATATTAAAAATAAAAAGCGGTCCTAGTATTAAATACAAATGCATTTATTTAATAGTAAATAATAATAAAAATAAAATGCTACTATTTCGTACTACTTTGTTTGCCTCTTTAAGAAGAATCGCTTTATGTATTCCCTTAATTTAAGTCGCTTTGGAAAAAAGCGTCTAAAAATAATTAAAAGCGTTTTCATCATATTCAAATTAAACTTAAAATCACCAGGCTTTTATTTTGGCAGGTTACCAGCAAGTGAATTTACGTTCTTCTGGATTTAGCACTGCTGATTAAAGAGCAACAGTGGATGAATGTCACAGTTTTGTATTGTGCTTTGAAATGGTAGGCATAGCCTAGATTTATGCTTTTAGGTTGAAAATAAAACTTATATAGGACTGTTTGTGATCTAAAATGGTAATTGTGCATTAACAGCTGTCCACCATGTCGGTACACAAATGTGCTGTCAGTACATATTTATATTACGCATATATATATATATATATATATATATATATATATATATATATATATATATATATATATATTAGTGGTGGGCCGTTATCGGCGTTAATGTGCTGCGTTAACGCGAGACTCTTATCGAGTGGTAAAAAAAAAAAATATCGCCGTTAATCTATTCTCAAAGTTGGGTTGAGAGCTGGGTCTATACTAAGCAAGCTATGATGACTTTCACCTTGATATTTTATATAACCAACTGGCTGAGGCCAGCCTAAAAAGATGCTCAGGATCGCTGCACAACGTCGTCAAGTTGGCACTTAAAACCTCTCAGATCTGGAAGTACGAATCCTGGCAGTACGAATCCATCAAATCCTAGTTTTTGGACTTTTGCTACTCCTTTTGCGGTACTCCTGTAGCAAAACTCACTTGTGCACTTGTATATGAAGATTTGAGAGAGCAGGGCCGGGGGCGGGGCTTTGTGCAAATTAAGACATTTTATTGGTCGATGCCCGACCAATGAACAACGCCAGCCATCATGACTTGCCAAGAAAGAAAATGGTGTTTTATGCACATGTATCAGTTATTTGTAAAACACTGCAAACTGTTAACACTGAATATCCATAGCTTTTACAGGATTTTAAGACACTGCATTCATCTCTCTCATTCAGATTTTCAACCTCTCAAGTTTATCTACTGATATACCTCCATATAAAATGCCTCATTTAAACACTCCCCCCACGTCTATATCACGATGTGAGAAGATTGGAATAACACCACCCAAATGTTCACGCAAAGAAAGGTGTAACTTTATTGTTGCTGCCACCATGGCTCAATGTTGTGAAAATGCTGTGTGTTTTGTTGTGAAAGTGAAACGACTTTGTTTGGGCTTCCAAAAGAGGACACGACTAGAAATCAGTGGTGAAGTTGTATTTACAACACTGTTCCAGAACTGTTTAACCCAAATATGCAGATGTGTGCAGAGCATTTTATGGAGGACTGTTTCCTGAACCTGGGAGAGTAGACTACAACACCGGCTGTTCTGACTCACAGACTGTAAGTACGTTTTCATATTTAAAAAAATTGCCACTGATGATTCAAACACAGTTGTGAGCAGTGTAGAGTAGCGCTTATTGTTTGTCACTTCTCTGATCACAAATACAGACCCGGTTTTATGTTTATGCAGCGCGATGCAACACAATGTGTAAAAAGACAGTACAAGTTATTATAATCCATAACTAAGTCCACACTGGATGCTACAAATGCCTAGTTTCTAATGAGTTTTAGTGTTTTTGTCTCGTCGGCATAACATTTCTGTCACCTGCTTGAGGTATTCAGCCAATCACAACGCACTGGATAGGTGATCAATCAGATCACATCTCTATTTTCAGAGCATTGAGCTTTGTAAAAATCTATGCGTTTCAGAAAGGGGGCATTAAACAACAAACACATTGCATTCTTAGCAACATCATATAACCCCTTTAAAGATGTCTTGTGTTGCAAACTAACAGTTTTGTACTTCCATGGTGAATGTATGAGCCCTAGTGGCTGCCTGTGTAACTTAATGAATACCGTATTTTCCGGACTATAAGTCACATTTTTTTTTCATAGTTTGGCTGGTCCTGCGACTTATCAGACACTTATCAGTCAGGTGCGACTTATCAAAATTAATTTGACATGAACTGAAATTAATCGCGGCTGTAGACGGTAATGTTTTCTCTTGGTTCTTGGTTCTAAATAAATGCGACTTATAGTCCAGTGCGACTTAGATACGTTTTTTCCTCATCATGATGTATTTTTCAGTCTAATGTTGCAAATGGTAATTTGATAAATGGAAGGACATATTCATGTTTGGTTGTAAGATCATTTTCCTTGGTGAACATATTAGTTAACATCACTGTAATGTAAAACAAGAAATACCTTTTTGAAGGTGATATTTTCTTCTCACTAAAGTTCGGTCCATCACCTTTTGAATAATCACTCTTCACAGAAACAGAGCTGAGCACATGTGAACCTGATCTTACACTAGAGACACAAAAAACAGAGAAAACAAACACTATTACTATTCTTCAGTCTAATGTTGCAAAGGACATATTCATGTTTGGTTGTAAGATCATTTTCCTTGGTGAACATATTAGTTAACCTGTTAGCCAGCACTAAGATATGAAATGCTTTAGTTGTTTTGATGATATTGCAGTACGATGACAAATATTACAGCAAATCTTACAGAATTAAATCATACATCTCGATTTAATTCTCTACAGTGTGTTGTGCATGATGACAGATTTGGCTAAATTTAGTAATAAATAAACAATGGATAACTGTAAAATGGTTGGAGGAAAAGTTGAAATACCTCTTGTTACATGGCGTTTTCTCACTAAAGTTCGGTCCATCACCCTTTGAATAGTCACTCTTCACAGAAACTGAGCTGGACAGGTGTGAGCCTGATCTTACACTAAAGACACAAAGAACAGAGAGAAAAAACACTAGTACTGGACATTCTTCAGTCTAATGTTGCAAATGGTTATTAGATAAATGGAAGGACATAATTATGTTTGGTTGCAGGATCATTTTCCTTGGTGAATGTATGCCTCCTTGTGGTTGCCTGTGTAACTGTATTACTTTAATAAAGCTCCAGATTGAGTTCAATAAAGAGTAAAGCAGACATTGTGTTCTCTGATTTAAACTTGTATTTAGTAAAGGAACACTCCGACTTTTTGGGACTTTAGCTTATTCACAGTATCCCCCAGAGTTAGATAAGTCCATACAGTCCAGTCCAGTGCGACTTAGATACGTTTTTTCCTCGTCATGACGTATTTTTCAGTCTAATGTTGCAAATGGTAATTTAATAAATGGAAGGACATATTCATGTTTGGTTGCAAGATCATTTTCCTTGGTGAACATATTAGTTAACATCACTGTAATGTAAAACAAGAAATACCTTTTTGAAGGTGATATTTTCTTCTCACTAAAGTTCGGTCCATCACCTTTTGAATAGTCACTCTTCACAGAAACAGAGCTGAGCACATGTGAACCTGATCTTACACTAGAGACACAAAAAACAGAGAAAACAAACATTATTACTATTCTTCAGTCTAATGTTGCAAAGGACATATTCATGTTTGGTTGTAAGATCATTTTCCTTGGTGAACATATTAGTTAACCTGTTAGCCAGCACTAAGATATGAAATGCTTTACGTTAGTTGTTTTGATGATATTGCAGTACGATGACAAATATTACAGCAAATCTTTCATAATTAAATCATACATCTCGATTTAATTCTCTACAGTGTGTTGTGCATGATGACGGATTTGGCTAAATTTAGTAATAAATAAACAATGGATAACTGTAAAATGGTTGGAGGAAAAGTTGAAATACCTCTTGTTACATGGCGTTTTCTCACTAAAGTTTGGTCCATCACCCTTTGAATAGTCACTCTTCACAGAAACTGAGCTGGACAGGTGTGAGCCTGATCTTACACTAAAGACACAAAGAACAGAGAGAAAAAAACACTAGTACTGGACATTCTTCAGTCTAATGTTGCAAATGGTTATTAGATAAATGGAAGGACATAATTATGTTTGGTTGCAGGATCATTTTCCTTGGTGAATGTATGCCTCCTTGTGGTTGCCTGTGTAACTGTATTACTTTAATAAAGCTCCAGATTGAGTTCAATAAAGAGTAAAGCAGACATTGTGTTCTCTGATTTAAACTTGTATTTAGTAAAGGAACACTCCGAATTTTTGGGACTTTAGCTTATTCACAGTATCCCCCAGAGTTAGATAAGTCCATACATACCTTTTTCATTTCTGTGCATTCTGTAAGTGTTATTTGACGCACCCACCGCTAGCCTAGCTTAGCACAAAGACTGGATGTAAATGGATAATGGTAGCATAGTAATTCCAATAAGTGACAAAATAATGCAAACATTTTCCTATTTACATGTTGTGATCTGTATAGTCACATCGTGTACAAATAACAAGGCTATATGAGACAGAGACCATGTTAAATCACATAAATACTAGGAACTATATTCTCACTAGGCGTAGGAGCACAGCTAACCTTACTTGGGTGGAGTGGCTACTTGGGCGGAGTGATTAGCGCAGTACACGAGACGGCCTGTTGATAGTTCCGTAAACAAAACAAACGTGACTAACTAGATAGAGGTGACTAGTGATCATGGCCGACTTTGAGGAATTGTCAGACTCAGAGGAATTTTACTGTGTATCAAACCAAGATCCAGAACCATTTAGTTTTGAGCCAGAATACACAGATGAGGAGTTACAAACTTTGGAAGCTGTAAGACGAAGGGAGAATCAGAACGAACACGGACTGGTGGTATAAATGTGGAACATGCCAACCTATGCCGACAGAAACCGAGTGCCCGGCAGTTGTCGTTTTTTTCCCCATTGTGACAAAATCAACTGGAAGAAATGCCCCATGCCGAGTGAACCTAAAGTATCCTTTAGCACACGTTTCATGGTCCATGTGGCAACTTGCATTTTTTCAAAATAGTCGTCTACAGTAAAATGTTCAAAGCAAACAAAATACTTTGTGAAGGTGTTAACAGGTGTGATGGGAACAAGTAGGAAACGATTCATCAGGTCAGCGTTTTTGGTTGGAATTCTATGAAACATCATAGTATTACCTGGTCACCCCTGTTTTTTGTCACAACTCTTTACAATATAGCGAACACCCATGATTGTACACTATAAAATTACTATCTAGTAATTGCTGACTCTATTACTCCAACTCTGAGCGAACTCTCTGCTCCTCACCACGGCGCGTCTCGGGTGCTGCGCTAATCACTCCGCCCAAGTAGCCACTCCACCCAAGTAACGTTAGCTGTGCAAGTTTTGTCACTTATTGCGATTACTATGCTACAATTATCCATTTACATCCAGTCTTTGTGCTAAGCTAGGCTAGCGGTGGGTGCGTCAAATAACACTTACAGAACGCACAGAAATGAAAAAGGTATGTATGGACTTATCTAACTCTGGGGGATACTGTGAACAAGCTAAAGTCCCAAAAAGTCGGAGTGTTCCTTTAAGGTCCAGTACATACACCACAGTGAAAAGATTAGTTAACATCATTGTAATGTAAAACACAAGAAACCTTTTGAATAGTCACTCTTCACAGACACAGAACTGGACACTAAGAAATTAGCTAATTAGCTATTGAACACCACTCCAAGAGTCCCCAATGTGAGAGGCTTTTTCCATTAACTGCAGGTAATTCTATTTTATTCTAACATTTTCTACATAAAAAACACAACTATTAGCAGTGAACCAACAGCATTTTACTGCCACTATATAAATGATCAATACCTGATAAACATTTCCTGCATCCCTTAATTGACTTTAGACTCAGGCAAAGCTAATTTCCTACTTCTATAACGCTCACAAACGCTGCGTTAGTGGTCCATTGACTCAGTATGACTATTCCCCCCTTCTCACCCCATCAGTGAGTTTCTTCTGATGCTCTAGGTTTATTGTCTTCATGTTTATGATCTCAGTCAATTTTATTAAATTGTAGTGAACCAAACAATTGCACAAATATTTGACAAACCAACTGTGACTCACTGTTGCAGACTTTAAAAAAGAAAAGAATCATCCAATTTATGCATGATCAACAATAAGAGAAACATAAAATACCTTTTAGATGTTGGAGTTTTCTCACTAAAGTTTGGTCATAATAATATGTGAGCAGCATGTATGTACATGATTGTGTTTTTGAGAAAAATGTTATTCGTGGTTAGTGAAAAACTAAAAATGTTAAATCTCTTGAATAAGGCCATAAAACACATAACACAGCTTGTAGCCTAGAATTTTCTTTCTAAATTATGTGAAAAACATCTTACAGAAAACAATATATTGATTTAAATTTTCTAAGACACTATTTGTTTGTAAAAGTCAAATTTAATTAACCCACAACATAATTTAACATCCACTTGGGAGTGCAGTTAAACAGTTTATTAGGAACAATCAAAACTGACTTAAAAAAAAACTGAAATCATTACTCCAGTCACACAATCCTTCAGAAATCCTTTTAACAATCTTACTTTCTACAAAAAACATTTATTGTTATTATTATTATCATTATTATTATTAATGTTGAAAAGAGCTGAGAATTTTTTTTTTTTCAGGTTTTTTAGGGGGGGATTAATTGAAAGAACAGCATTATTTGTTACATTTGTTACATTTATATTATTTAAAATCAAACTTTTGAATTGTATAGTATTGTATATTGTTATTGAAACTTCATAATATTTAACTTGGTAATACATTTAGTCAGTAATTATAGTTTGGAAAAGTCTCAGGAAAAAGTCTAACTAGTAAAATGTTAACACGCTATGTGAAAACTCGTACAAGTATATAAATAAATAAAAAGAGACTTACTCATGTTTATGATCTCTGCTGAATAAAGTGCTTCATTCTTTTTTTCTGAGGAAATTCCAAATTTGCGAAGCAAACAGTAAAATAAAAACTTGAACAGTCTCTCTGCATTGTTTTCTGTTATAGGCGTATTCAAGTCGCTCATTTCAGTGAAACATAAACTGAATAGCGCGTTCAGCGCAGAGGCGTGGTCGCATTAGAAGATAATGAAGGGAGACATGAAAAACGGACATCGCATTGTTTTCATATGGATTACTTTATCACCGATTATTTGTTTTCGGCAGTACTTGCATTGTTCTTTATGTGTTTTTTTTTTGCCTTATTCAAGTGTTTTAACATTTTTAGTTTTTCACTAACCACGCGTAACTTTTTTTTTTCTAAAAAACACAATCATGTACATACATGCATTTCACATATTATTATAGCCCAGTTTGTGCTGATTACAGTGAGATTAGACTTTACCCATTTAGATATTTATAAGAAACTGAAAAAAGCACAAATGTCAGGGCTTGACAAAACTTCTCCAGGCCCCCAAAATACCCTTAGACTCCAGAGGGTTAATAAAAAAATTGTTTTCCTCAAAATAGCTTTTGAATTGTTTTGTCAAAGCCCCCCCAACCCCCACCCCCCCATATCGAGGTTTGTATCATACCTTGGGTCAAAAATCGTGATACGAACCGAATCGTGGGTTTGGTGTATCATAACAGCCCTAGATGAAACAGTTCACAGATACCCAGTTCACCGAGCAGGGCATGATGCTGTGAAGGGAGGAATTTCAGTGAACGCGAATTATGAGTCGGTGGATTACATTAACGAGAGTTATTCGTTCACCTAAAAGATTTGTTCAAAAAGAACAATTCGTTCACGAATGATACATCACTGCTCAGTCTGCAGGTAGAGATGGAGGCGGCAAGAGAAAAGGTGAAGACTGGGGAGTGGAAGCTCTGCAAATACACAAATAGAAAGAGCAAAGTGTGGGAGGCATTTGCAGAAATAATGAAAGATGGTGACCAAAGTGCTGGCTTTGTGATGGCCCAATGACGCTACGATGAGCATTTACTACTTTAAAAAAAACACGGGTCAGGAAGCGGGTCGGGTGCAATATTTTCTTTTTCTTTTTTTGCGGCCCAAGTTGCGGGCGGGTTAGTTGAAAACGTAGCTCGGGTGCGGGTTGTTTATACACTGACCAAACTGAATCAAAGCACATTCACTCTCTGACAGCAGATGGCACTAAACTGCAGAAATATGGCAGCCCTTACCCTGGAAACGCCACAAATAAAGCAGTTGCACAGGCTATACGTTTTCTTTTTCCTTTTTTTTTTTTATCTGAACTACAACATGCCCTAGAGTTTCGATTCTTTATTGTTAATTCACACTTTACATTAGAGCTTCATTAGTTAACATTAGTTAATTCATTAGTTAACAAACTGCAAATGAAAAATTCTTCGGAACATTCATTATTCTAAGGTATTCCAATATTTAATAACATGTTGTTAAAATCGAAAGTGTGTTCTAGCTTAGTCTGCGCAAGCGCGGAAAGCAGCGGAAGTGATCTCTTGCACGTGTACATCACTCATTGTTTACTATTAACCACACGATACGCCACCAATCTGAAATACAATAATTTATTGGTTTATAATTCACCCTATAATCATTCCGATAATAATAAAAATAGGACACATTACTCGCTCTGTTGAAGGCGCGCCATTGGGACTCTCTGGTATTGGGCATCACCTCCAGTCTATACATGGTAAACTAAACAAAATGTGCCAAACGCTGCAGCTTAACAGCAGAGAAAACTCAGGATCTTCAGTCAGGCAGGTGTGTGATGCGATACTGTCAATGTCCTTGTCGTCTTGTAGTTGTTCCATTCATGACAACATATGCTGTCCACTTCTGTTGGCATCTCACAACACTTGATACAAGAATCACCAATTTTGAAGAGATCTCTGTCTCTCTGAGGCTTAAAGACATGATGCTGCAGCGGATGCTTCCTCCATCGCTTTGAGTTCTTGATCTGTGTATTCTGGTTCAAATAAATATGGTTGTGAAAAAAATTCTAAGCGAAATGAAATGTCTTCACGTCAGGTTCTTTCGCAATGATTGTTTTAATGTGACACAACGCGTTTACGTCACCCACAAAGGGGAGCGCTGCATATGAAATCGGATACTACAAGGAGTCAGTAGTGTTTTGATTAGAGGGCACGGGCAAACGTAAAGAGAACATTGTGGCGTGTGTCCATTGCAAGATAGAGCTGGCATACCAAAATCGCATACTGCAAGGAGGAAACTGAGTTGTTGATTTTAAGAGACCCAGGAGTCTTATTTTCTCTTGCATAATTAATATTGCATTTTAATTAAGCAAAAACACATTTTATCCGATTACTCGATTAATCTATGAACTTTTTGGTAGAATACTCGATTATTAAAATATTCGATAGCTACAGCCCTAGATTTTTTTACTCAAACCGCAGTCTTTCAGGCATATAATGCAAGTGAATGGAAATCACGGCTTTGAGAATAAAAAAAATAAAATAAAAAATAAATACAAACAAGACCCTGCAGCTCGTGATGATACATTGATGTGCAAAGACATTAAACAATCGGTGCAAAAAACTGAACAGATTTATATACGTTTTTTACCTCTGATTCACTTCTGTCATGAGCCCTATCTCAACAGCAGGCGACTCACGCGTCTTCTTGCTTTACAGCGGATCACAGACATATAAGTGCATTACTGCCACCTATGTCTCAAATGGACCATTCATGCTCAATCCAGAATCTCAATTACAGTGAAGTGTAAGTTTCAAGCTTGCACAAGCCAAGTATGGTGACCCATACTCAGAATTTGTGCTCTGTACTTAACCCATCCAAAGTGCACACACACAGCAGTGAACACACACACACCATGAACACACACCCGGAGCAGTGTTCATCATTTATGCTGCGGCGCCCGGGGAGCATTTGGGGGTTCGGTGCCTTGCCCAAGGAGACCTAAGTCATGATATTGCTGGCCCAAGATTCGAACCCACAACCCTAGGCTTAGGAGTCAAACTCTCTAACCACTAGGCCACGACTTCCCCACAATTAGGAGTGTCCATTTGAGAGATAGGTGGCAGTAATGCACTTTTAAGTATGTGATCCAAAAAAAAAAAAAAAAGGATATAAATCTTTCCAATTTCCTACACAGATCTATCTTTTCATGTCTTTGCACATCAATGTATCATCACAAACTGCAGGGTATTAGGTGTTGTTTGTATGTTTTTTTTTTGTTTTTTCCTCATCGCCATGATTCGGATGCCCTAGGGGTAAGCAGATAAACAACACATTTTCATTTTTGGGTGAAATTTCCCTTGAACAAACTATAACTATGCATTATTACTCTTCTCCCATCAACAGCTACTACAATGCATAAAACAATTCCTTTTTTAATACAATATAATTTGTTATGAAAAATGTCAAAAAGACATACTTACTAACACAGTCTGTGTGTATCTGACAATAAGAAAACACATGAAATACCTCTTGGTAGATGTTTCCTCATTGAAAACTGGTATATCATCTTTCAACTGATCACTTTTTACAGACTCAGAGCTGGAAACCTCAGAGTCTGAACTTTCCCTAATGACACAAGGAGAGAAAGAAAATAAAATATATTACAAAAGGTACTTACATTAAGTGTGCATTTTTTTCCATCTTTTGACATATCTTACAGTATAACAAGCAAGCAGCTCTAGCTAGTCTTGTTGCTTTGAGTTTTTTGATTGGATTAAGGAAGCGTCTCTTCTTAAATTTTTTTTTTTACATTACCACCACCAAATTGTCCAAGAAATTGAATTGGCATTTGACATACACTGTTATACAAAGCAACACACATTTCATATTTTATCAAATCTAACAAAAATATGATATACTGTTTTAAGTTACAGCAACACAAACAGGAACAAAGGCAAGAGACCTGGCAAATCCCCATTGTTTAAATACCTCAGCTAACCAACTATCATACTATCGGTGACATTACGAATCCCTTTTTGGCATAGAAACATAAGGTGTAATTGAGATGCAAACTACATCTTTACTGGACTCTGCAATCTAGACAAATGTTTGGAATTTTAAGACTCTTATAACGTAACAATATTATCTTATTTTTCAGAACTTTTATTAAAAAAGGGGGGTCGATAGCAAATATAAAGCCAATATTATTATTTTATATTTTTTTATTATTAATTTTAATATTTAAAAAAATCAGAAATCCTTAGACAATGGGTTAAAAATGAAATGTGTAAAATAAACATGCTTATAATTTAGATGACAGTATTAAAGAAATATATAATAATTCAATAAAATATAATTAAAAAGGAAGTAAACACTAACCTAGAGGACACTCAGTATTCTGGGAAGTTTGTGTGCACTGGGATTCATATTTTTTAAATAAAACCAGGGTAACCCTCATTTTACTTACAGCACAAGTTCGAAATTGACATGAATATGACCGTGGACAAATGCATTAAGCACAGCACGAGTCAGAGTATGTGAGTGGAGGGGTGTGATTTTGACTGGAGCGAGGAGCAGATTTTTTAAAAGTCGGAACATTGTGGTTTTCACTCACTCCAAGATTGCTCCACCATTGTTACATCACGAGTTCAAATTATTGCCAGTGGCCCATAATATAGCTTTAGCTTGATACTAGGGGTTGCTTGGTTCAACTTTTTCACGGTTCAGTATGTTTCACGGTTTCAGAGTCACCATTTCGGTACAGTTCTGTATGTGCTACGTTTATGGAAAAACTATACTTTCCATAATAAAAAAGAAGCAGCATATTCTATTCAACTACAAGCAACAGCACAAATAAATACAACAGAGTAAAGATACAAACAATAAACAGTGATTTTCAGTTTTTTTTTTAGGCAAGTCTAGCATACGTTTTTAGGTACAGAAATTGAATAAAGTAATTAAATATAAAAAAGCATATAAGAGAGCTTAAATTTGCAAGCGTTCTGAGGTGTGGGTTTGTGCTATGACTGCTCATATTCCAGCATACGACATACAATCGATCAAGAGTGCATGATTTGTTAAGGTTTTGTTTTTTTTCTCTCTCATCGCTGTTGTTGTAGCCGGCAGCCATATCACCCTGGAGCCCAAGACCGGTTGCCCACTGAAGCTAAGCAGGGTTGAGTCTTGTCAGTACCTGGATGCAAAACTAGGTTGCTGCTGGAAGAGGTGCTAGTGAGGCCAGCAGGGGGTGCTCACCCTGTGGTCTGTGTGGGTCCTAGCGCCCCAGTGTAGTGATGGGGACAGTATACTGTCAACGAGCACTGTCCTTCGGATGAGACGTTAAACCGAGGTCCTGACTCTCTGTGGTCAGTAAAAATCCCAGGATGTCTTTCGAAAAGAGTAGAGGTGTGACCTCGCCATCCAGGCTAAATTCCGTTCCTTTTACTGAATATTTTCGGGTTAAAGCATAATTTAAATAGATACAGCACATTCACACGAAATCACTTTCGCAATAATGCATTCAACAAAATGTAATCTTACAGTGCTAAGTCATCTGTAACTGATTTTGAATGAGAAGAAATCTGTAAGAAATACATCGATCTGGAGTTAAAATAACTTTTGAAAAATTTGAACAGCAGAAAGCAGCAATTATACATTTAATGATGACAACCATGTCATTCGTTTGGCATGTGGTAGGAAAAAAAAGTTTGCACACATTAGCCTAAGCCACTTTGAAACTCTCCTATTATTTTCTTTTCTTTTCTTTAATATAGGCTATGAACATAACATTTAAAACATACTGAAATACTTTAGCCACGGAGCGAAGGTGGAGCTGTGTTTCTAGTATCAGTCAGCGCGGAGTGGAGCGGGAAAGTGTGAACCCAGAGTCGGAGTGATTATTAAATGCTTTGAATGCAGATGGAAAATTGTTGCCGCTCCGCTCACATACTCTAGCTGGAGTTTAAATTTTAAAGCATTGAATTCATATGGACTGACCTTCACACAGAAGAACACGTGATCATGCTGGATACAAGGGATGTGAAATTTCAATCATTTCCATGATCGATCGTCAGTTAAATTATCAATTAATCGTACGTGTGTTTCAGGCTCGGCGCGATCGAAACACCAGAGAGAAAAAAAAACTACACACAGAAAAAAAACTACACACAAAAGTGTCTTCTTTCACGTGTGCACACTCGCAATAAAAACAGAAGATTTGTGCTCTTGTAAATTAAAGCAAACAAACAGAATGCACATTGTCATCCTATTCTTTCTGTCAACTTATGCAGTGCCACCACATTTCTGTTTTAAATCTGTTATCTTAATTAAACCAGCTATATTTCACTTTTTTTTTTATAATGAAAACAAATTGTTATTTTTATGTTAGGTGTATTACTTATATAGGCTGTACATTTTCATTAAAGCATCCCATGTTGTCCCAGGGCTTGAGAACCTGTGCCCCTAGTGAGGTCCATCCAGAAACTTGTAAATAATGGCATCACCTTTTAGTGACATCAGAGAAGACTCCGGGAAAACGTATTTGCTGTTTTGAATACAGAAATTATTTATTTACAAATTATAAGCTCTGATTATGACAAGTGTGGTATAAAAGCTTTGTTTATTAGAGGAATAATAGGCTAACTGGAAAATGTTAGATCGTGATCATGCCCCTGGATGCAGTTTGAACATATAGCCCTCATTTATGAGGTTTTGTTCTGATTTGCCGGTTGGTCACGAATTTCGACAAGTTAAGTAACATTTAGGCATTGTTTGTTTACCTTAATCTTCACAGTCTAACCCTTTTTTAATTTTACAGGTCTTTTTTATTGTATTTCACATTTAAATCATAGTTTTAAGGGAAATTAAAGGTTTCATGAATTAACAATTTCTTTGATTTATTAATTTGCTCCCTTATTTATGGGTTATTTAGGGAACAAAATTATTGAAACTGACAGTTGACAAAATTAATAAATTGCAGGAACGAATTAACAAGTTGTAGGATAGCCTTCTGTCCGCTGTCTCGCAGCCCTTCAAAGCACACGATATGAAACAATTACCTGGGGAAATGACTTAGATACTACATTTCTATTGCTTTCCATTTTGAAGAACTTTTGTGTTGTTTCTATCTATAAAGTAATGTACTTTAAAAGTTTAAATCAAATGAAAAGCTTAATTTGTACATTGTGAATGAAATGATGATGCATTTATATAATGTCACCGTCCCTCACAGCCGCTCGCATGTGTTGAGTGCGCACAAGCCGCACGTAGCCCAACATTCTATCCGTTAACCGACCATCGACAGCTTTAGTCAAGTCAAGTCGAGTCTGCTTTATTGTCAATTTCCACATGTACAGTACGTACATACAGAGAATCGAAATTGTGTTACTCTCAGACCCAGGTGCATACAGATAACATGTTTAACAACTGGTTTATGATAATCAAAACAGTCCTGAGCTAGATTAAGCTTTGATCTCTGCAAACCAATCTATCACTTTAATCAAATATTTAATAATGCTTAATACTGTAAAACTGCTTGATTTAAGGTATTGCATAAAATACTATAGACATGACGTAAATGCTTTATCTAACCAAACTTTTATTTGCTCTAAACTCAAAGGATCAGTGAATACATTGTGGTCATAGCACTCAGCTTTAAAATAAGATGTAAGAACAAGTTCAAACAAAAACATTTTAAGGGATAATGTATATGGTCATACTCTCAGACTTTGACACAATAGTGAGAAAATCGTTCTTTGATTAAGTGGTTTTCTTGTGATAAACATAAACATACGTGGTGTATAAAATGATTCTTTGAAATCAGACACATTCTTACCTCTGTTTCTTTAAAAAACTCATCTCAGTGGAAAAGTTCTGTCTTCATGTCTCTAAACAGCTCAACACTGCGACCAGTGATGCAAACTTTAATGTGTCAGTGAAGACAATCAGCTGCTCAGTGTGACCTGGAGAAGACACTATATTACTGTGATGAATAATATGATAGTTCAGAGTTAAAGATGATGAAAAATTGAGAAAAACTAAGTAAGCAACAAACAATGTATAAATAAAATCAATCAGTCAGTGTTTCATTACTTTGTTCATTTGAAAATTATGCATATAGTGTGTGTGTGTGTGTGTGTTATGGATAGACAGACAGATAGATATATACATACAGCCTCAGAGTCTGTTCATTGTTTTATGTCTGTTAATATATTTGAGATTTTACAAATCCTAAATTATGCTGATGTGCGGTGACTGGTAATTTACTTAAATTTCCACAACGAGGTAAGTCTACGCAGTGAAGAATAATATAGGGAACAGTAAAGCAGCTGTACGTATTATTTATTCATGCTGCATGCATGGAACTGTCGTTCTATATGTAGGCAGAAATACTACATAGTAAATACTAAATACTATATACTATATAAAAGAAGATTTCAAATTTACAAAATAACAACGCGCGCACGCCCGCTTGGCCTGGACAGGCCTTCAACATTTCTGACTGCGTCATCGTCTAATACATTCCAAAGTACTGTAAATTCGCATTTAAATCACGGTTACATAAATAAAATTCCTCAAGTAACTATAGAATTTTAAAATTTACCTGCAGTAATACGACAAACTTGTTCACCAAAAAGGGAATATACGTTTTTGCAACACTTTCGATTTCGACTGCTCGCCTATTGTGCGTGTTAACTGGGACTGTGCGCGGGCATGTGAGCTATTTTACCCCCTCCCTCTCTTCTTCTTGTTGTTGTTCTTCTTCTTCGTTGGATTTTTTACGGCAGTTGGCATCCATAGTGTTGCATTACTGCCATCTGTTGTCTTACTCTAGCTTACTCAATTTTAATTAAACTCGTACTACCTTCCAATTCTGCAGCACTGCAACTGAAAAACTGCTTTTATTAAGTCAATGCCATTCTTAAAGTACTGGTACTAGTAATATTAAGTCATTATAATCAGTGATGCTACACTGGATGAAGCATGACACGACATAATAAATCCCTGATAGTAAACTGCCTTGTCCGGTCTCTGAGGTACTGACAGAGAGTTCAAATCACCTGTGTAGACACTAGACAGACTAAACCTGTTGCAAAGCGGCGGTGTTCGTTCTGTTCACTTTTCCGCCACCAAGCAAGCTCATTAACTCCTCATCTGCACACTCTCTTTCAAATAGGTATCATTGCCTTATATCTTGTTAACTTATTTTATTTAATCACTGTCTTGTTTGTATTTGGCCAGTTTGGAGAAAGCCTCACCAAACCTGACCAGCCAGGTGTTTGCAATCAAACAGATGAATGTCTCAAGGGATATCCTGTGAAGGCTTTAATTTTACTTCTATGTGTCTCACTTGTGGACTTTCTGTGTGAGGGGGTCCGCCAGTGTTGAGCATGAAAGAAACTAATTACATGTGAGTGTTTTGCGCTGGGTACTTTTCATTTTGAAATATCATGGTTATCGCTAATACTGGAAACCTATATCACAACACCCGATTAACACGATAATGAGATTTCTTTTATATATATGAAGTGAAGTGAAGTGAAGTGACATTCAGCCAAGTATGGTGACCCATACTCAGAATTTGTGCTCTGCATTTAACCCATCCGAAATGCACACACACAGAGCAGTGAACACACACACACACACTGTGAGCACACACCCGGAGCAGTGGGCAGCCATTTATGCTGCGGCGCCCGGGGAGCAGTTGGGGGTTCGATGCCTTGCTCAAGGACACCTAAGTCGTGGTATTGAAGGTGGAGAGAGAACTGTACATGCACTCCCCCCACCCACAATTCCGTCCGGCCCGAGACTAGAACTCACAACCCTTCGATTGGGAGTCCAACCCTCTAACCATTGGCCACGACTTCCCCAAATATATATCACAATTATCAAACACCTGTATATTGCAAAACCCCTAAGTTTAACTTATTATTTATGAAAAAATATGTTTTGGAGACTTTATTCTAAAAACTTAATCAGATCAGCTACAATGAAATCTAAACTGGTAAAAAAAAGTCAAGTGAAACACTGGTTCCTCCTCCTGCATAATATTTGACTAAAAAACACATTTGGATATAAAACTTTGTTATAGAGCATCCATATTAAGCCCGTTGAGACAGTAAACTACACTGACTTCATCAAAACAGGTCAATTTAGCTCAAAGGGAAGATTTTAAAGGGAATTTGAACAGAATCACTGTTTCACGTCTGATCACTGAGACGCGCCTGCAATTCACTGGACAAGCCGTTTAACATCACATATGCGCTGGATATTAATATCCAAAGTATAGTGAAATATGAATAAGGCTTTATTAGATAAATCTAAGACATAAAAACTAATCTAACACATAAATGCACGCACTCACACATTCACACAAGTTGCAGGAAGATCGAAAGTTAGAGAAAAATTAGTTTAAGAGAATGGAAATGTGGAATTCCAAGTTTACAGCAATACATTAAATTGCAAAGACATGAACAACCATCAATCACTTAATTAACGCTCGCATTGAGTTCCTCAGTGAGGTTAAAATTATATTAGATACACCATTAAAGGTCACAGTCTGGAGGTAAAGTTACTTGCATCTCCTGTGTAAAGGGAGTCCCCTTTGTTGTCATTGAAAGGGGTATCCCGGTGTCGCTGATTGGCTCGAAGTTCAGTAGTCGTTGAAGTGAAGTCTTGGGAAGCACGTGGTTGGGCGTTGGCTAAAGATGCGGAGTTGTGTGGATTGGTTGAAGTGGAACTCGGTTACAAAACTTAACTCAGAAGACAAAACTCTCAAACGGAAAAGAAAAGAAGTAAAGTTTGACGAGACTAGGTGGTGTTTCTTCTCATCGTGCCTAAGTAGCAGCAGGCAGGCCGAAGCACGCTGGAACCGCGCTCAAAGAACAGTGATGACTAAAAGCATGGCTAAAAGCTAAAGCTAAGCAAAGCTAACAGCAAACTAAAAGTAGGCATGACTAATAGCAGAAGCTAAACGCAAGTTAAAAGCAGACATGACTAATAGCAAAAGCTTAACAAAAGCTAAAAGCTAAAAGCCGGCATGACTAATAGCAAAAGCTAAACGCAAGCTAAAAGCTAAAATGTTATGGTGCCCTAAGTATTTAAACTGGCCTGTTGGCCACACCTCAAATGTTGTCTTGAACAATCAGATATTGTCTTGGCTCAGGGGTATCATAAATCATATGTTATCTTATCAAGCATGTCCAAGATGGCGGCCACGTGCAACGCGAGCTGAGACTTGGAGTGTGTATTACCTCTGTATAATTTGGCGTATAAATCACCAGAATGCCCCCATCGAGGAAAGGCCCGACACCGGAGGAGTTCGAGGAGATAAAGCTCTCTCTCCACTCCCTGTGCGGCGATGTGACTGCGGTTAGAGCGCAGCAGGAGCAGCTCCTGGGGCTACTGAAGGTGGTGAAACAACTACGCCTCCGGAACTCGGAAAAAGACCAGCGCATTGAGGATCTCGAGCGGCGAGTGGATGAGCTGGAGCAATACTCCCGCGTGAATGATGTGGTCATCACCGGCATCAAGATCAGGCCGCGCTCTTATGCGAGTGCGGTGGCCGCGGACAGCGGGGAGCTCAGCGACCAGGAGATACAGTCAGTGGAACAACAGGTTGCTTCCTACCTCCAGAGCAGGGGGATAGAGACGGACCTGGAGTACATCGAGGCGTGTCACCCACTGCCCACGAAGAACGGGAGACCACCAGCAGTCATTATGAGGTTTACCAATTGGAAAAAGAAAATAGCACTTCTGAAGCAAGGACGCAAACTGAAAGGCACAAATGTTTTCATAAATGAACACTTGACAAAGAAAAATGCTGACATCACAAGGATTGCACGACAATTTAGAAAACAAGGCAAGTGTAGTGCCTTCCAGTAAGTCACTTCAGACGCCTCAGGGGTTTCAATAGATTCTTGGTTTATTCCAGTAAAAAATAAAATGTGATTTAACTGATAAATAATCCATAAGTAAATAAATTGAAAACCATATGCCTGCTGGCGTCCATTCATTTCCAACATCAAGTTCAAACTCCTTTGTCCGCCACTAATTGGCACAGGTGTGCAATTTAACTCATTCTGTTCCAAGGCCTTTCAAGACCACAATATCATAATTCACCAGCAGGGGTCACTAAATTAACTTAAACATAAATATCATATGGCTGGCTCCTATGGCTCCTACACACCGGCCCTCTTATTGCTACCGGCTATATAGGTACAATAATAACTAAACAGAAAACATGGAGCCATACATTATAATATACACAGAAAAGATAAATTTGTCAAATCATCAATAATCAGAATCATTCACACGTATACAATACATAAATGTTTGTTTCAAATAAAATATCAAATTTTTCAGTTCATTCAACAATATCAGTTCGAATTAAAGTTCATCAATAGTTCTTTTTTAGAGTCCTTCTTGTTCAATATATAATGTAAACAACAAAACATGAGTCCATTATGCCACAAGAGGCATTGTGCATTCAAAGGTCAATTTCAGTGTGTATTTATGTGTATACGCTTATGTGTGCACGTTGCAAGAAATTTCTTGCTCGTATAGTCCTTGGTCCATTGTGCGCTTGTAAAGATCAGTACATATAAGTTCTTACAAGGTAAAGTAATCATCACATATACATTGGTCATTCATATCTACATGTCATTTTCCATCAATAAACAAACCTTTGTAATTGGTCTGTCTATAACACTTGTCTTTGTTTTTAAAGTCAAACTACGAACAATTCCCTTTGAATATTTCTTTGTGTCAATAACCTTCCCTAACATCCAAGATCCCCTAGGGGCAGTAGGGTCTGCAATTAACACAATATCACCATTTGCATAGTTTCTTTTCTTTTTAAACCATTTCTGTCTTTCTTGTAGGTTTGGAAGATATTCTCTAACCCATCATTTCCAAAATATATCAGCTAAGTATTGTGTTTGCTTCCATCTACGTCTACTATTCGTGTCTGATTTCTGAAATAAGCCAGGTGGTAATGTAGGTTGCCCTTTAAGAAGTAAAAGGTGGTTGGGCGTTAAAGGTTCAAGGTCATTTGGACTATCCGGATTTGTGGTAAGTGGGCGACTATTCATTATGGCTTCTACCTCACAGATGAAAGTGTGAAGAGATTCATCATCTAGAATTTGATCCTTTGTTAGTGATAGAAGTGTTTGTTTGACCTGTTTTATTAACCTCTCCAATACTCCTCCAAAGTGTGAAGCGGCAGGTGGGTTGAAAATCCATTCTATGCCCTTTTGTTGCAGAGCAACTTGGAGTTTGTGGTTTTGGTTCCACTCTTTTATGGCCTTCTTTAGTTCAGAGTCAGCTGATGTCAGGTTAGTTCCATTGTCAGATCTTATTTGACGCACTTGCCCTCGTCTGCATATGAATCTGCGGATTGCATTGATGCATGAATCAGTGTCAAGTGAATTGGCTATTTCCAAATGTATTGCTCGAGTTGTGAAACAGGTAAAGATGACACCATATCTTTTCACTTCACTGCGTCCTCTTTTTACTACAATTGGACCAAAGAAGTCTGCTCCAACAAAGGTAAATGGTGGTAAATCTGGTGTTATTCTTTCTTTTGGCAAGTCTGCCATTTTTTGTTCTCCTAGGTTTGAATGTAAGCGTTTGCAGAACACACACTCAGACCGTATTTTTCTAGCAAGGGAATTTGCTGCTGGAATCCAGTATTGCTGTCGCAGCTTGGCTAACATGTGATTCCTTCCACAGTGGCCAAGTTGTTCATGAATGTGTTTCAACACCAGTTTGGACACATGATTGTGTTTTGGAAGAATCATAGGATGTTTTTGGTCCTCTGGCATAGCCATTTTGCTTAATCTCCCTCCTGTACGAAGTATACCATCTTGCAGAATAGGATCAAGCTTACGAATGTGGCTCTGACGACTGACGTGAGTGTTTTCTTTTTGCAAGGTTTCGATTTCTTCTGGAAATGCCTCCATTTGTGTAAAACGTACGATTGCATTTTCTGCTCTTTTGACATCTTCTAAAGTAATCTGCTGTACATTCATACATTTTTTGACGATTTGCATTTTTCTTTCCATCAGACATTTTTTCTCTGCATTTGAGTTCTTACTTGTGTTGGTAAGTATTTCCTTTCGTTTGTGACTTAGTTGCAAGAGAACGTCCTTTAGCTTAAGTAACCAAGCTACTGCTCTGGTTAGATTGTTCCAATTTGAGTGATAGTGTATGAATGTATGAGTAGGATTTTGTTCTTTCTTTACAATTAAGTTCATGATGAGAACGTCCTTCTTCACTTCCACATCAGCATCCTCATCACCTTCATGCGTTTGTGTGAAAATGTCGGAATTTGTCCATTCAGATTCATGACATTTGAGGAATTCTGGACCATTTAGCCAAGCCTTTGAATTCAGAAGAGCACTGGCCTTGAGACCACGAGATGCACAATCTGCTGGATTTTGTTAAGTGTTTATGTATCTCCATTGTTTTACCTTGGTAAATTCTCTGATTGTGTTCACTCTATTGGCCACGAATGTTTTAAATCTTTTGTTCTCATTCTGAATGTACTTCAATGTTGATGTACTATCTGTCCAGAAAATGGAGTTCTCAAGAGCAAGTTGTAACTCTGCTTTGATCATTCTATCCATTCTTACTGCAAGAACTGCTGCAGTGAGTTCCATTCTTGGCATTGTAGTATGTTTCAGTGGTGCAACTCGTGATTTCCCCATTATAAATGAGGTGTGCACTTCAAGTTTTGAATTTGTGAGACGAAGGTACGTGACACAGCCATAACCACTTTCAGACGCGTCACTAAAGTGGTGTAGTTGTGCAGATGTTATTGGACCAAAGCTCTTTGGCTTGAGACATCTGTTGACACTGAGCTCCCCAATGCAACTTAGACCTGCCATCCATTCACGCCACATCTCTATGTAGTGGTCTGGTAGGTCTTTGTCCCAGGCGAAATTGAGCTTGCAAAGATCTTGCAGAATGTTCTTAGCAGTGAGGACGAATGGACAGATAAAGCCAAGAGGATCGTATACTGAGGATATGATGGACAGTATTCCTCTTCGAGTATATGGCTGCTGTTTCAGGCTCACTGCGAAAGTGAGTTTGTCTCTTTCTATGTGCCATTGTATGCCAAGAGTTCTTTCTGTAGGAAGATCATTGGATTCCAAGTCAAGGTCTTTGACCTCCTTTGCTCTGGCTGCCTGTGGGATGGACATTAGTACTGTTCTGCTGTTACTTATCCACTTGTGCAAACGAAAGCCTCCCATTGAGCAAGCCTTTTCAAGCTCTTTTAGCAACATCACAGCATCAGTTTCAGTGGGCACTGATTTCAAGCAATCATCTACATAAAAATCTTGCTTAATTGTTTCCACCGTTTCTGGCGAAAAGAGATCTTTGAAATCTTCGGCAGCTTGTCTGAGGGCAAAACTTGCACAACTTGGTGAAGATGTTGCCCCAAATAAATGCACTGTCATTCTGTGTTCTTTCAAAGGTAATCCTGTGTCACCATTTGGCCACCATAGAAAGCGCAAAAAGTCCACATGCTTCTCCATAACTCTTACCTGGTGAAACATGCTTTCCACATCTGCCATAAGGGCGATTGGCTCCTGGCGGAAACGCAACAAGACACCTACCAGATTACTGGTGAGATTTGGACCTTGTATTAATTTGCTATTCAAGGATGTTCCCTGGAAGGATGCAGAGCAATCGAATACAACTCTTAGGGAGCCCTTCTTTGGATGGTGCACTCCATGATGTGGAATGTACCACACCTTTCCACTTTGTGTTTCCAGTTCATCAACTGGCACCGCTTCTGCGTGACCTTTTTCAAGCATTCCTTCTAGAAATGCAGTATACTCTCTATGATATCGTTCATTCTTGTCAAATTTTCTTTTCAGAGACATAACACGTTGCTGTGCCTGTTGGTAGTTGTTTGGCATCATTACGTCATTTTCTTTAAAAGGTAACGGTAAGTAATAATTCCCATTTCTCAGTTCCTTTGAACTTTCCATCATAGACATGAACCTTTTGTCTTCGACTGACATCTCTGATTTCTCCTCAGCTGCAAGTTCTGGAAAATCCTGATGATACTGTTTAATCAACAAGTCATTCAAATCTGCTACAGATATGCGATTAACTACAATACATGAGTGACTTCCTTGCATTTGACATGTTGTTTCTTGCATGAGCCCGTTGACGACCCATCCTAAGGGTGTGTTAACAGCATATGGCCCATTACCTCTACTGTTTATCACCTTCCATGGCTCCATAAGCTTTGCAGCATTTGTGCCTATTAACAACTCAATGTCAGCATCCAATTGTGGAATCTTCACCTCATGTAAGTATTCCCATTTCTCTATTGATTTTTGTGTTGGTATGTGTCGTTTTGAAACTGGTAATTTTGTTTGAGTATAAACTTCTGGGAGTTTATGATACAGAAGGCCTTCCATATTGCTGACTTCAAGGCCAGAGACTATACTGCTGTGGACACTTTTCTCCTGTCCTATTGTACACAAGAGTATTGTGGTGTTTTTACCAGAGACGTTTAACTTTCTTTTCAGTGAGTCAGTACAAAATGTAGCTGAGCTACCGGGATCCAGAAATGCATGAGTATTTATGACTTTGTCAGAATTTGAGACCTTTACTTTCACTGGCACAATAGCAAGAGTGCACTGTTTTGATTGACCGACCTCCATTAGTTCATCATCTTCTACGGATACCATGGCCATACTCAATTGTTTGTTTCCAGTTACAATGCAGTCATCTTTAATTACATCTTTTACTTTACCAGTATGAATGTGAAGGATAGTTGGATGAGACAGAGAACATGTTTCACATTTCATTCTATTTTTGCATGTTTTGCTAACGTGTCCCTTTGTTAGACAACCAAAGCACATCCCGCTTGTTTTCAGGAATTCTATTTTCTCACTATTTGGTTTGGACTTAAACTTTTCACAATTTTCAAATGTGTGATTTCTTTCACAAAATAAGCAAGGTATTTCAAGGTAACACTTATTTGCATTCCGTTTGTGTTCATTTTGTGACTCGTTCTTTTTTATTTCAGATGCTTGAGCAACTGTAGTGGCAAAGCTGGTCCTCCCACTAGGTTTGGTGATAGGTTTTTGTGGTTTAGGTCTTGACGTTATTTTGCTCTCCATTGAGATGTGGATGTCACCAAATATTGGATCAAGCATTGCTCTGGACTGTCTATCAATAAAGTCTATTAAGTCTTTGAATGTTGCTCTGTGTTTGTTATCTTGCATGCTACACACATTTGCTCGCCATTTATCTCGCAGCTTATATGGGAGTTTAGACACAATGAGTCTTAAATTAGTGGAACTTTCAAGCTCTTTTAATCCATCAATGTCTTGCATTGTATTGTAGCAGCTATGTAAAAATAGAGCATATGATTGCAACCCATTTCCATCCTCTGGTTTGATGGTTGACCAGTTTAAGGCTTTATTCATGTAAGCAGATGATATTTTATAGCAGTTTCCAAAATGGTATTCGAGCTGCCTTTTAGCTTCCTTATATGCAACGGTAGGATCCATATGCATGAAGCTACTGACAAGGTTTCTGGGCTGGTTTCTTGTATACTGTTGTAAGTAATATAGCCTGTCATCCATATTTGTAGTTTTACTCTCAACACATTGCTCAAATGCTTTGATGAATGTCCTATATTGAAGAACATCACCATCGAATATGGGAATTTCTCTATCTGGCAGAAGAGAAAGTGTTTGTTGTTTCACTAACATTTCAGTGATTTGAGTTCGACTTTTTAAAATATCAGTGACGTTTTTGTCATAGCCATTTGGGTGAATCGCTCTTTCTATTGGCACTGAAACGCTCGAGTTTACATTTTGTTGTGCACCTAAAGTTTGCCTAGGGTCACTTCGAGGGGCTGATCCTTCTCTCTTGGATTTCATTGGTCTTTGTGCTGTTGCAGGGAGGTTATATTCGGTCGGTGTACCGTATTTATATTCGCCCGACACTGAACGTTGTTCTTCAGCTTCCCTGAATACTTTAACCCTTGCCTCTGCGGCAGCCAGTTCGGAATCTATGACCATTTTCTCTCTTCGTGCCTTTAATTTTGCAATAATATTTGCTTCTTCAATATCAAGGTCAAGTTTATTATTCAAAGCCTGTGCCTTTGCTCTAATAGCCGCGCATTCTGCTTCAGCCTTTAGATGCGTGAGAGATTCTCGTGATGCGCCACTGAGAGCGCTTGTCGCTTTGCAGCTATGCGTGACACTGTGCTTAACAGTACCAATATCGTCCTGCTCGTCTTTCTCATTATCATCATCTTGATCAACCTCGAGCCAGTTCGTGACATCATCTAAGAAGCTTTTGAAAAGGTGATATTTGGGTTGGTACCAGTCTAAATCATCAGCCTCCTTTTCATATTCATCTTTTATTAATTGTTGTACAGTTGTTTGTAAACTAATAAACTCAGCAAAAACTCCATCAAACGAGTTAACTTGTCTCCTGACAGTTTCTTTGTCCTGTCCTGCTTCAATAAGACTGTTAATTTCATTTCGTTTGAGTGTTAAAACACCAAGCTTTCCCCTTCGTGTTGCAATTAACTTAAACAGTTATTTTTCTTTAGACGAATCCTGCTCTATAGTCTCTTCGTCAGACATTTTTCAAGGATCAACTCCAAAGTTCAACACATCAATGAGATCAATTTATGTTTATGGTGTAAACATGTTGGCTCATGTTCAAAGTCATTGTAATAGCTCAGCGGCCTGGTCCAATTCAGCAGTTTACTCACAAACTTTAGAGAACGCTGCTCCCAGTCTTTCAAGTATTCCTAGAAGTCCTTGAATCAAACTTTCCAATAGCAGAGGTTTTCAACTATGTAGTGCCTTCCAGTAAGTCACTTCAGACGCCTCAGGGGTTTCAATAGATTCTTGGTTTATTCCAGTAAAAAATAAAATGTGATTTAACTGATAAATAATCCATAAGTAATTGAAAAATAATTGAAAACCATATGCCTGCTGGCGTCCATTCATTTCCAACATCAAGTTCAAACTCCTTTGTCCGCCACTAATTGGCACAGGTGTGCAATTTAACTCATTCTGTTCCAAGGCCTTTCAAGACCACAATATCATAATTCACCAGCAGGGGTCACTAAATTAACTTAAACATAAATATCATATGGCTGGCTCCTATGGCTCCTACAGCAAGATTCAACAAACCTGGGTAACTAATTGTAAGATCTTCATCAAACTAAATGGGACACCGGAGGAAGCAAAAGTCTTAGTGGTGAAGAGGATAGAAGATCTTGAGAAGTATTGACATTGATGCAGCAGCTGGTATCAAAGTAGCTTGTGACTCATCAAAATGCTTAACATACCAAGAACACAGACTACACCAAGTATTGATATAGACATGTTAGAGAACATCCTACAACATCAACAAATGGAACTGGGAACGTGTGAGTATAAAGAGCACACCACAACAGAGACCGATACTGAGATAGACCCTGATAATAATTTTATTCTATTTTACCCATGAACAATATGAAAACAGTGTAAAAACAGAAGATAACCTGTCAATAATACATTTTAATAGTCGAAGCATGTACACTAATTTTGAGGCTATCAAAGATTACTTGGAACATTTCTCTCATCCATTTAGCATTATTGCAATTACTGAAACCTGGTTTAACGATGATAAAGGTATTGATTTCTGTCTTGATGGCTATGAATTAAAATATACAAATAGAATAAACAAAATAGGAGGGGGGGTTGCTTTGTACCTTCATAAATCTGTTAAATTTAATGTTTCAACTGATATGACCTTAGCTGTTGATGGTTTATTTGAATGCATAACAGTGGAAATTCATAATGATAAAAAGACAAATATCTTCATGAGTTGTGTATACAGGGCACCTGGTTCAAACATAGAATCTTTCAATGAGTGGATGGGTAAACTGTTTTCTACTGTGAACCAAAAGAACATATTTATCTGTGGTGACTTTAACATTGATTTGTTAAATCCAACCAAACTAAAAAACGTTGATGACTTCACTGACACAATGTATAGCTTGTCTCTGTACCCAACTATAACGAAACCGAGCAGAATAACGTCACATAGTGCCACAATCATTGACAACATTTTTACTAATATTATGGGAAATCAAATCATTAGTGGCCTATTTATATGTGATATCACTGACCACTTACCTGTTTTTACTTTGTATGACTGTAATCTTAAGAAAACGAAAGACACTATGATAAAAATCTCTAAACGGAAAATTACTGAGGACATGATTAGTACCCTTAACAATTGTTTGGCGCTCCAGGATTGGACTTCAGTTTACAGAGAACATAATGTGGACAGTGCTTATTGTAATTTTTTAGATATTTTCACTTCTTTGTATAATAAACACTGCCCTGTGAAAGAATATTTTATAAAGGAAAAACATAAGAAAAGCCTCTGGATTATGAAAGGAATAATTAATGCCTGTAAAAAGAAAAACAATCTATATAAATTGTTTATTAAAGTAAAAACAAAAGAAGCTGAACAAAGATATAAGAAGTACAAAAATAAATTAACTGATATTATAAGAACAAGCAAACGGTTATATTATCAAAAAAAATTATATGAACATAAAAACAATATAAAAGGAACTTGGGATGTTTTGAACAGCCTAATCAAACACGGATCATCAAAGTTGACATATCCTGATCACTTTATTGATGAAAATGGTGAAGATTATAATATGAATAATGTAGTAAATAAGTTCAATAAATTTTTTGTAAATGTTGGCCCCAAGTTGGCCGCTGATATTCCAGACAGTGGAGTCGAAAAATCAACTATCGAACGGAATTCTTTGTCATTCTTCCTCTCAGCTACAAATGAACAGGAAGTGACAAATATTGTGTGGAAATGTAAAAGTAAGTCCTCCACTGACTGTCATGGTATCAGTATGACATTGATTAAAAAAGTTATACTGAATATTGTAAAACCCTTAACTTATATTTGTAACTTGTCATTCCAGACTGGCTGCTTTCCAAGTAAAATGAAAATCGCTAAAGTAATTCCACTTTTCAAAAATGATAACAAACACGCTTTTACTAATTACAGACCAATCTCTCTTTTGCCTCAGTTCTCAAAAATTTTAGAGAAACTCTTCAATTCTCGACTTGAAAAGTTTCTCGAGAAACACCATGTAATTAATGATGGTCAGTATGGCTTTAGGTCCAAAAGAACTACCTCAATGGCAATAACTGAAGCTATTGAAGAAGTCACTAATGCACTGGAGCAAAAGAAGCATGCAGTTGGTATCTTTATTGATCTAAAAAAAGCCTTTGACACTATTGATCACTCAATTCTATTAAAGAAGATGGAAAAATATGGAATTAGGGGGCTGGCTGGAGATTGATTAAAAAGTTATTTAACAGGGAGGTCACAGTTTGTTAAAATGGGTCAGTATTTATCAGATACTCTGGGCATTGTTTGTGGTGTCCCCCAGGGGTCAGTATTAGGGCCAAAACTGTTCAATGTGTATATAAATGATATGTTTAATACATCCAATGTACTGAAATTCATACTATTTGCAGACGACACAAATATATTTTACAGTAGTGATGATTATAATGAGCTCGTTAATACGGTAAATAGGGAACTAAAGATATTAAAAAAGTGGATGGACACAAATAAATTATCCTTGAATATAAATAAAACTAAGGTAATGATGTTCTGTAATTGCAACAAAATGTCTGAACAGAGAATAAGTATTGATGGTATTCAAATTGAAATAGTGAGTGAGATTAAATTTTTGGGAGTAATAATTGATAGTAAATTGTCATGGAAACCCCATGTCAGATACATAAAAACAAAAATCTCAAAAAGCCTCTCAATTATAAATAAAGCAAAACTATACCTTGATGAAAATGCACTCCGTATTTTATACTGCACCCTGGTACTACCATACCTTACTTTTTGTGTTGAAGTGTGGGGGAATACTTATCAGAACACAATAAATCCTCTGATTATATTACAGAAAAGAGCTGTGAGGATCATTCACAAGGTTGGTTTTCTAGAACATACTCATAATCTGTTTATGCAGTCAAAGTTGCTAAAATTTGATGATCTTGTAAAATATAATACATCAATATTCTTATATAAAGCATTTAACAAATTATTACCATCTAACTTACAACGTTTTTTTACAACTCCTGTGCGAGCTCATAACTTGAGAGGTTTTGGACATTTTTCATTACCGAGAGCCCAAACCACTCGTAAATATTATTGTGTGTCTGTATGTGGAGTGAAACTCTGGAACAAACTAGACTTGCAACAAAAGCAATGCCGAACTATTTATCAATTTAAACTGTTATATAAACATTGGGTCTGGTTAAAATACAGAGATGAAGGTCTTTAATTTAAAGTGCTGTTGTATTCTGTCTCATAGTGTGAACATCTGCTCAGTGTTTCCTTACCATGGTTGGTATATTGTCCATTACCATCGTTGGTATATTGTCTATTACAATTGTTGCCATTGTTTATTTATTTTATATTGTAGTTAAATTTATGTTGTACTCTGTCTCTTAGCGTTAACATGTGCTCAGTGTTTTGGAATATTGTCCATTACCATCATTGGTATATTGTCCATTACCATCGTTGGTATATTGTCCATTACCATTGTTGGCATTGCTTATTCCTATTACATTGTTGGTATAAACTGTTATTATAATAATTACTTGTTACTTGTGGTAAACGCCACCATGATATATTTGTAAATAATCTATGAGCAAAATAATAATGAAGCTCAATTATTAATCACTAAATGTGGAACTGGGGTGGGATTAAATAAGTTGTCTTCTTCCCACTCCCTTACAGGCAGAATTCGATCGTCATATTTGAATACGGTATATTTTGTTTTTTGTTTTGTTTTCCTTGCACTATATGATTTAACTATATTTGTCTACCTTGTACTTTTTGTGCCATTGCCTGGAATAAATGAATAAAAAAAAAAAAAAAAAAAAAAAAAAAAAAAAAAGCACATGGTCCGAATTTTCCCCGCTCTTGCAGGGTCAAATTTAGGACCTGATTCCTATAACAAGAATATGATACATTTGACAAATAACCGATGGTCATGACTGTTTCAAGCTAACAGATTCGAGCAAATACATACTAGACATGAATATCTATCCTTAAGCCAGTGGTTTTCAACCTGTGGTGCGGTGGTATTGCAGGTGGGCCGCCAATTACTATTAAAAGAAAAAATATTGTTAATATATGTAAAAAAACATAACATCATTTCATATATATATATAATTAAATAACAAAAAATAAATATTAAACTATTACTATGCTTCCACTATTCGAGCGCGCTGATTAGTTTAAGAAGAAACCACCAATTTATCTTAGATATTTTTGCTGCATATGCTACAGAACAACAAATTCAAACATGCATAAATGGCTGTTGTGTTTCCTCCTGACTGCTTGCTCCGGTGACTATCTACCCACTCCAGAGCTTTGCCTGGATCTGGTTTTCCCGTTTTGCTGAGCGGTGCCAGTCCGAGTTATTTTCTGTTCATTTCCAATCCATTCTAGGGCTTTGCGATTAATAGAAATCATCCTAAAATCACGATTTGAGTGTGCGTGATTTCTAAATCGCTTTATAGCATGATTTTCCACGGCCCTGACCTCCCGTAGTATGCTATCCGATCCAATCAGAATGCAGCGCCTCTAGCGCCAGAACAGAACAGAATGGGCATAGGCCTAACTCCAGGTTCACACACTGTCTGTGATGCGCCTTTTTCCCGAGCCCATGTTAACGGATCAGAGCGTTCACACTGCACGCGGTAAAAGGCTAGAAATAAAAACGTGTGAAAATAATTAATATCAAACACATAAGCTTAGAGAGAGTTGTGAGCGCACAGGACGTGCATCTGAGCAAGTATAAATCAGGTTTTGTGACAGAGCAAAGGAAATCTGAGTGTGAGCAGAGAGATTCGCGCTCGTGCATTATTTTAATGTGCTTTCATGTTATATTTATGAGCTCTCGCTGCTGACCGCATACACATACTGTATACACACTGCAAACACCTGAGGCACCGCTACAATTAACGAGCTCTATGAACAATGCATGGCAAAAAAGAAAAAGAAAAAAGTCCCTGGACACGGGATTTTTTTTTTTTTTTGCCATAAGTCTATACATTTTGTTACATCTTTACTATAGTGATAATTTTGACTTATGTCTGTTCTAGAGACGTTACAATTTTTTTTGTAAAGCTCTTATTGGTTTTCTTTTGGAAATATGTTTCAAATTAATCCTGAATGCATTTATGGCTGTAAAAGCATATCGGTGTGTGTCACAATCGCAAAATTGATCAAAGAAATCGTGATAGGTTTTTTTTTTTTTTTTTGTCCATATCGCGCAGCCCTAGTTCATTCAATAAATACAGTTAACAATCTGGCTTCTGAGTACTTTTTTGGGCCGCACAAACATATGAGTGTGGTTGTGTGGGCCGCGAGCTGAAAATGTCACGTTACGAGGCGCTTGAAACGACGAGAGAGAACCAATTGCAGGTAAGTCAGATTTATTCAAGGGATAATCCAAAAGGGTAAACAGTCCAGGCAGGGTCAAAACCAGAAGATCCAAACATAACATAAACAAGACACGAATACTAGGCAAGGCAAGGCAAGAGTTGACGGACCTGAAAAATACACAACATTAAACAAGGACTCCGTAACATAGACTAAGACAGACTGGGTATGTATACACAGAAGGATAATTGGGAAACAGGAGACAGGTGGGGTGAACAATCAATTACGTAACAAGGAGGAAGGTGACCATATAAGGGAACAGGAAGTGATCTGGGACAGACACCGTGAGAAGGAGGACATCTAGTGGAACCCCGGGGAACAACAACCCAGACACTGTGACAGTACCCCCCCTCTACGGAGCGGCTCCCAGACGCTCCAAGACAAAACACAACACAGAGACCAGGAGGGAGGCGGACAGGTGGAGGCTCAGGGGGAGGGACGGAGGGCCGGAAAAGGAACACATGGGGGACAAACACCAGAAATGTATACATAAAACAGGGAGACCAGGAGGGAGGAGGACCGGAGGAGGTACAGGGGGAGGGACGGAGGGCCAGACTAAACTAAAGGGAACAGACAGAAAACATCACAGAACTCAAATACACAAAACAGAAGTCCATAAAGGGCATGTTGAGGCGTCCACCAGGGCGGAGCGGAAGACCACCACGGCCTTGTGGTCAAAGTCAAAGCCCTCCAGGGCGGAGCGGAAGACCACCACATCTTTGTGGTCAGGGCGGAAACCCCCCAGGGTGGAGCGGATGACCACCACATCTTTGTGGTCAGGGCGGAAACCCCCCAGGGTGGAGCGGATGACCACCACATCTTTGTGGTCGAGGCCGGAGTCCACCAGGGCGGAGCGGAAAACCACCACAGCTTTGTGGTCAAAGTCAGAGTCCCCCAGGGCGGAGCGGATGACCACCACCTCTTTGTGGTCAGGGCGGAAGCCCCCCCGGTCCAAGTGGAAGACCACCACAGCCATGTGGTCAGGACGAGAGCCCCCCAAGGCGGAGCAGATGACCCACACGCCCCCGTGGTTGAGGCCGGAGTCCCCCAGGACGGAGCAGCAGACCACCACGTGACCTGACCCGACTCCGGAGAGTCCACCGGAATCTGACCCGACTCCGGAGAGTCCACCGGGACCTGACTCAACTCTGGAGAGTCCACCGGGACCTGCCTCGACTCTGAACTGTCTGTGGAAACCTGAGGCGCCTCGGTCTCAGGCACTGCCTCTGGAACGGCCTCGGGCATCACCTCGGTAACGGCCTCTGGAACAGTCTCGGCATCAGGCACAGCCTCGGCCTCCGGATCAGTCTCGGGCACAGTCTCGGCATCGGGCACCGCCTCGGCCTCCGGAACAGCGTCGGGCACCGCCTCGGCCTCGGGCCCTGCCTCGGCATCGGGTGCCACCTCGGCCTCTGGAACAGCGTCGGGCACCGCCTCGGTAACTGCATTGGGAACAGCCTCGGGCACCGCCTCGGCCTCGGGCATCTCCTCGGCCTCCGGAACAGCGTCGGGCACTGCCTCGGCCTCTGGAACAGCCTCGGGCACCGCCTCGGTAACTGCATTGGGAACAGCCTCGGGCACCTCCTCGGCCTCCGGAACAGCATCGAGCACCGACTCGGCATCGGGCGCTGTCTCGGCATCGGGTGCCACCTTGGCCTCTGGAACAGCGTCGGGCACCGCCTCGACCTCCGGAACAGCCTCTGGCACCGCCTCGTAAACTGCAATGGGAACAGCCTCGGGCACCGCCTCGGCCTCCAGAACAGGATCGAGCACCGCCTCGGCCTCTGGAACAGCAACGGGCACTGCCTCAACCTCAGACACCATCTCGGCGTCCGGAACAGCGTCGGGCACCGCCTCGGCCTCTGGAACAGCAACGGGAACCGCCTCGGCCTCCGGAACAGCATCGGGCACCGCCTCTGCCTCCGGGACAGCATCGTGCACCTTATCTGGAGACTCAGGGTTTGAGTCGGCCATCTTGTGCTGTGGCGCTGGGCTGGCGGCCATCCTGTGCTGTGGCGCTGGGCTGGCGGCCATCTTGTGCTGTGGCGCTGGGCTGGCTGCCATCTTGTGCTGTGGCGCTGGACTGGCAGCCATCTTGTGCTGTGGCGCTGGGCTGGCGGCCCTCTTGTACTGTGGCGCTGGACCGGTGGCCAATTTGGGCATTGGCGCCGGGTTAGCGGCCATCTTGTACTGTGGCGCTGGGCTGGCGGCCATCTCGTGCTGTGGCACTGGGCTGGCGGCCATTTTGTGTTGTGGCGCTGGACTGGCGGCCATCTTGTACTGTGGTGCTGGACCGATGGCCAATTTGGGCATTGGCGCTGGGTTAGCGGCCATCTTGTACTGTGGCGCTGGGCTGACGGCCATCTTGTGCAGTGGTGCTGGGCTGACGACCATCTTGGGCTGTGGCGCTGGGCTTGCGGCCATCTTGGGCTGTGGCGCTGGGCTGATAGCCAACCTGGGCAGTAGTGCTGGGATGACGACCACCCCGCCGGAAGAGACAGGAGTGGCTGGGGCATCCCACCGACACCGATGCTGCAGGTAGCTCACGAATTCCCAGAACTCCAGTGTCTCCAACTGCGCCATCTCCTCCTGAGACACTGGATCATCCAGCCCATCATTAAAATAGTCCTTAAGGGCCGCATCGTTGTAGCCCATGCCCTCGGCCAAGGACCAGAACACCTGAGCTAGGGCACCCACTTCATTGCCCTCTTGGCGGAGGGCGATAAACCTTAGGTATTTGGCTCGCCTCTCCGCCATCTTGACTGGGGAGCGGAAAAATGACATACCGCTGGTTCTCTTAGAGACGGAGTCCTTCTGTCACGTTACGAGGCGCTTGAAACGACGAGAGAGAACCAATTGCAGGTAAGTCAGATTTATTCAAGGGATAATCCAAAAGGGTAAACAGTCCAGGCAGGGTCAAAACCAGAAGATCCAAACATAACATAAACAAGACACGAATACTAGGCAAGGCAAGGCAAGGCAAGGCAAGGCAAGGCAAGGCAAGGCAAGAGTTGACGGACCTGAAAAATACACGACATTAAACAAGGACTCCGTAACATAGACTAAGACAGACTGGGTATTTATACACAGAAGGATAATTGGGAAACAGGAGACAGGTGGGGTGAACAATCAATTACGTAACAAGGAGGAAGGTGACCATATAAGGGAACAGGAAGTGATCTGGGACAGACACCGTGAGAAGGAGGACATCTAGTGGAACCCCGGGGAACAACAACCCAGACACTGTGACAGAAAAAGGTTGGAACCACTGCCTTAAGCTATCCAATAGTTATTAAAAGACATACACAATAAGTGATTATAACATGATAGTCAAATGTGTGGGTTACATATAAATGAATATGGAGTGAAGCGATGGACTGATATTCATTTAGAAGTCTTTTTGAGTTCATTTTGGTCCATTTATATGTAGAAAAGACAGTTTTTTGTGCCATTATCTGACAAAGATTTCTGTGGAGACCAGAGGTTAAAAGGGCCCCCCTTAGGAATTTCAGTCCGGTTCTGCTAGGTGGGGAAAGTGTTTAAGGATATTGTGTATAACTCTCATGGGTTTACATGTGATGTCCGGCGTTGCATCTCAATTACTTGCCCCAAATTTGATAATCTCTTCTCCGAATTGCAATTGTCAATAATTGTTCTAGTGGTGTTAATGTTGAAAGCTGTTCTGTGAAAGAGTTGGTTGGTTGGTTATCTTGCTTGGGACTTGTGGCACAGAATGATTTATGACTTCCTGTTGCCTTTCTGAGGCTCATGTTTCAAACACAGTCCTTATCGACTCTTTAATTTGTCTGGTTCGAGTCAGATCTGCTACACAGAAAATCTGTTCACTTTTTAACATCCGCCGACGCTCCACTCAGGGCTCTTGTAGTTCCAAATGGACTTAACCCTCCCTCCGTGCGTTTGCCATAGAGACAAGTTGCCCAGTGAGAGAAACGTTTCTCTCAGAGTTGCATGACTCGCCAAGCTTTACTTTTGTGGCTCGCGTGGCAGTAGATAATATGATGATATGATCATGCAGTCAATACATGCATTTCATAAACACATTAAAATCAAACAGGGCTATAATATAACCCATTAATAAATGAACGCCAGGTCAAATTATAATTCCTTACATTTATATAGTGCTTTTCTAGGCACTCTAAGTGCATTACATAGTCGAGGGGGGGGGGGGGGGGTATCTCCTCATCCACCACCAGTGTGCAGCATCCATCTGGATGATGCGACGGCAGCCATAGTGCGCCAGAATGCCCAGCACACACCAGCTTACTGGTGGAGAAGACACTTAGGAGGTTAGGATTGTTAGGAGGCCATGATGGTCAGATGCCAATGGGCGAATTTAGCCAGGATATCGATGTCACATGTCTTTTCTTTTCGAAAGACATCCTGGGATTTTTAAAAACCACCGAGAGTCAGGACCTCGGTTTAACGTCTCATCCAAAAGACGGTCTACACCGGACACAAGTGGCGCGATCCAAAAGACAACAGAACCCAGTGATGTTCAATACACTGGAAGCAGTGTGATGTGACCCAATCCCCAGTAAGCTGATGCTTCGTTCTATTTATGACAAAATGTACTGACACTATGTTCAGATGATTTGCACTGAAGTGTGGTGTCATCAAGTTTTGACAGACTTTTAGTGCAGCGGCGCGGTACGACTCTCGTGTCCAGTTAGACAGTGTCTACTCTATTTACAAATAATTTATATTTATAAAAAAAATAAATAAATTAGCAGCATTACAAAATGGAAATATAGCCAAGAAAATATTTTTAGACTTGCTCTGTCCTCTGTCCATGACACTCACTCACTGCGCAGTTGGCAGTTTTAATCTGATCAGCTCTTAACTACGAGTTTGCACTTGGATGGTTAGATGCATGATGGGCTAGTATAAAATAAAAATAAAAAAATAACATAAGGTCTTTCCAGCATTAAGGTACTGGTACTGGTCCTGGTGGCTGTTATTTCATTCTGTCAAGTGTGATGTTAAATGTATTTATTAGTTCCCAAAACATCACGGTGGAAGCATTGTACCTTTTATCTGACCAAACTTTTATTTGCTCTAAACTCAAAGGATCAGTGAATACATTGTGGTCATAGCACTCAGCTTTAAAATAAGATGTAAGAACAAGTTCAAACAAAAACATTTTAAGGGATAATGTATATGGTCATACTCTCAGACTTTGACACAATAGTGAGAAAATCGTTCTTTGATTAAGTGGTTTTCTTGTGATAAACATAAACATAAGTGGTGTATAAAATGATTCTTTGAAATCAGACACATTCTTACCTCTGTTTCTTTAAAAAACTCATCTCAGTGGAAAAGTTCTGTCTTCATGTCTCTAAACAGCTCAACACTGCGACCAGTGATGCAAACTTTAATGTGTCAGTGAAGACAATCAGCTGCTCAGTGTGACCTGGAGAAGACACTATATTACTGTGATGAATAATATGATAGTTCAGAGTAATAAATGAAAATTTGAGAAAAACTGAGTAAGCAACAAACAACCAATATCTAAATAAAATCAATCAGTCAGTGTTTCATTACTTTGTTCATTTGATCATTATGCATGTGTGTGTGTGTGTGTGTGTGTGTGTGTTATAGATAGACAGCCAAATAGATACATACCTACATATACATACAGCCTCAGAGTCTGTTCATTTTTTTTTTTTTTTTATGTCTGTTAATATTTTTGAGATTTTACAAATCCTAAATTATGCTGAAGTGTGGTGACTGGTAATTTACTTAAAATTCCAGGTAACAAGTACAAACGCAGTGAAGAATAATATAGGGAACAGTAAAGTAGCTGTACGTATTATTTATTCATGCTGAAGCATGGAACTGTCGTTCTATATGTAAGCAGAAATACTTTAGATTTCAAATTTACAAAATAACAACGCGCGCGCGCCCGCTTGGCCTGGACAGGCCTTCAACATTTCTGACTGCGTCATCGTCTAATACATTCCGCAGTACTGTAAATTCGCATTTAAATCACGGTTACATAAATAAAATTCCTCAAGCAACTATAGAATATTAAAATTTACCTGCAGTAATACGACAAACTTGTTTACCTAAAAGGGAATATACGTTTTTGCAACACTTTCGATTTCGACTGGGACTGTGCGCGTGCATGTGAGCTATTTTACCCATTTTACCCTACCCCCCTCTCTCGTCTTCTTCTTCTTCTTCTTCTTCTTCGTTGGATTTTTACGGCAGATGGCATCCATAGTGTTGCATTACTGCCATCTGTTGTCTTACTCTAGCTTACTCGATTTTAATTAAACTCGTCCTTCCAGTCCAGTTCTCCTTAGAAAATTAAACAAATATCTCCGTCCTTGGTCATTATTTACATATGTTACTATATTGTTTACATTCTATTCTAATATACCTATTTCCCGTAGCTGATTCTTGAACTCTTGTCTTTAGTATAGTAGTATATCTGTTTCCTCCTCCTGACATTCATCACATAATCCTGTTGGGTGTTTTCCTATAATATGAAGAGTTTTGTTTAGCTTGCAATGTCCAATCCTCAGTCTGTTCATTATGACTTGTTCCTTCCCCCCTTCTTACTTTTCATCCCTATCATATTTTGTATCATGTACAGATGTCTCCCTTTGATTTCATTATCCCACTGTTGCTGCCATTTTTACATTATCTTTATCCATACTAAACTCTTACCTTGTTTTTGTGAGAATTTAATTTTGACATCAACATTTTCTTTTTTTGTTGCTTCTTTTGCCAGTCTGTCTACTCTCTCATTTCCCTGGATGCCCACATATGTGCTGGTACCCATAAATATGTAATGGTTTTCCCCTGTCTACTTATTCTTGAGTTTGTAATTAAAATCTCATAAAGTAATTCCTGATGGTTGCTAGTCACACCAGACTTTATATTCAAGAGGGCAGAAACAGAATCACTACATATTACAATGTTGTCCCATCCGGATTGTTCAGTCCATTCTAATGCTAGTAAAATTGCATATAACTCGACTGTTTACACACTTAAGCTGTCAGATGTTCTTTTGTTTACTCCCACATTATGAATAGGCATATATACAGCAGATCCTGTTGCCTCTGATTGTAAATCCTTTGATCCATCTGTAAAAATCTGAAATTTCTTCAAAATTTATAACCAAATCAATTGTATTTCTTCCTTTTCTAAATCCACTTTGACAACTAGTTATTATATATTTATTTTCCAAAAAATACATAAGTCTTTCATTTATCATGGGCTCCATTAATTTACAAATATGTGATGTTGTAATTTGTAATTTTCCGGCCTGCTTGGATCTTTGCCAGGCTTTCTTATTGGAATAATTACTGCCTCTTTCTTACTTTTTTTAACCTTCCCTCCTCCCACACTCTGTTATATAACATCAGTAGCTTCTCCTGATTATCTATACTTAAATGTTTTAGCATACTGTAACACACTTTGTCTTTCCCTTTGCCCTTTGCAGTTCTCTCATGTTAAAAGGGACATCTAGTCCTTCCTCTCCATTATTTTTCCTTCCCAATGCACCCCTATTCTCTTCCTTTGTTGTGTCTACCTCTTTTCCCCTCCTCTGACAAATTATTATAACTATTTATTTTAATAAAAGCTTTTGCCAACATATCTACCTTTTCTGCAGTTTAATTTCCTTCAGTCATAACTGGATAACTCCATTCCCTTCTATCTTTTTAATCATACCCCATATTTCTTCTATTGGAGTTGGGTTTTCAATTGAATCCCAATATGTTCTCCAGAATTTCCTTTTTGTTTTATCGTCCTCCTAACTTCTGCCTGGGCTTGTTTATACTCAACCATATATTGAAAATGATGTGTCTTTTAACTAACTTGAATGCTCTATTCCTATTTTTAATAACTTCCTTACATTTATCATTCCTCCATGGCATTACTTTCCTTTTATTTTTCCATTTGCTCTTTGCAATAGCCTATGTTGCTGCTAATAATATACCTTGTTTTACTTTGTAATATAATGTTTCAACATCCATTTCAAAATTAGTTTGTCTTAGATATCTATTACTTTTCTCCTGAATTTTTCCACAATCCGCTTTTCCAAGATTCCACTTCTCACTTACTACATTCTATACTTAAAATTACCTCTATATTTATCCTGCACCACACTGGTTAATGATCACTGCCAATTGTTCCTTCTCTATACACTGACCAATCACATATTGGTGCAATGCTGTCTGATACTAATGTAAGATCCAGTACTGAGTCTTTACCTATGTTAACATCTATTCTTGTACATTCACCATTATTTAAACACACTAAGTTCTTCTCATCTAACATTTCTTCAATTATTTGACCATTAATATCAGTTCTATCACTCCCCCACAATGTATTATGCTCATTTAAATCCCCACACCATACTATGTTTCTACAATCTTGTCCCGCTATCTCATCAAGTTTCCTTACCTCTAGACTTTGACATGGATTATAATAGTTAACTATCATCAATTCCTTCTTTCCAGCCCACACTATTCTTATATCATGTCATACTACGGCATAATCATATAAGACAAAATCAAATTGAGTTTTTAACCAGGTCTCTTGTACACATATAACCTCAGGTACTTCTCTCCTACTAGCAAACAAATTATTTAAAATCTTGTCCATTCGCCAACAAACTTATTGCATTCCATTGCAAAATTAACATTATTATTATAACCCAACACGTGAATTCTCTTGACTTGCTTGCATCCTCAATTCATCATTTATTTCCTCCCATTTCAGTCCTATTATATCCAAATGATGTTCTGCTGCTTTCACAATCACCTGAATCCTTTCTGTTTTTGACTTTATTTCAAATGTTGCATTTATTACTCCTGCAATGAATGACCAATTTCTTCTTCTCTTTCCACGCATTCTTCTTATCTTGTGGCTCATTTACTTTTCCTTGCTCTATATTCCCTCTTCCCTCCTTATTCTGATTATGCTTTTCTGCCAATTTAACTGCATCAGCATATGATACCTTCTCTTTCAACCTTATCTGTTGCACCTCCACTTTTCTTTTAATTACCTCACATCCCCAGTACGCTACACTGTGATTACCTCCACAGTTGCAACACTTTGGTTTTGTCCCCTCATCACACTTCCCATATTCATGTCCCCCCCCACATCTAGCACATCTTTGCTTCCCTTTGCACATTTCGGCTATGTGTCCAAACTTTTGACATTTGTAACATCTCATTGGTTTTGTTATGTAATCCCTTACATTACATCTTACAAAACCAAAATACACCTGCTTCAGTATCTCTTTCTCCTCAAACTCAGTTAGTACAGATTTGGTTTCCTTTTCCACTTTTCACTGTTCCATTTTCTACTTTAATGCTTTCCACTATTTCTCTTACATTAACGTGAATGGGAACTCCATAAATCACACCCTTGCATCCATTGGTTCTCTTTTTCCCCACTCTTACAACCTTAAGAACTTTTATTTTTCCAACACTTGTTAGTTTCCTAGCCTTCTCCATTATTATTACACCCAATTCACAAGTTCCCATAGAATTCTAGCATATTTCACTTCTCCAATTTTACCTTTGAGGATTTTTGTTAATTTAATCGGGTCAATTTTCTTTATTCCCCCGTCTCCTTAGGATATAATTAATGTAGTTGTTAGATTCTGTCTCATTCTTTTTTCCCGTTCTTCACTTCCTTCACTTTCTGATTCTTTAATGCTGGATGTTTCTTTTTTCTTTCTTTTCCGACTTTTTGCATTCTTTCCATTTCCTACATTTTCTCACTCATTTATCCCCGACTCATCTTCCTCACTATACAAACCATACTGCTACTCTCACTGTCAGTCTCTTTCCCTGCCATTTTGTAAGCTCGCTCTTGTTCTGATCAATGCTTCTTCGTTCTTTCTCCTCAGTGAAGGCCTACTGTCTCATGCTAATGGCGCCTGGTCGAGTCGGTTCCACTGCCAAAAGAACCACCTCCAACATTCCCACCTATGCATTACTCCTCCTCGATTGTTACACCCCCCCCCCCCCCTCTGGTTTTATTGGCGGTATAGCAACCAACTTGTTAAGGTGCATACTGCCACCTACTGTACCGGGGTTTGCAACTTCAGGGTTTTTGTATTTAGTATAGTTATAATTATATATATACTGTGGTCTAACCCTGCATCTTTTAGAAAATTAAAGAGAGCTTTACTAAATTTCATTCTTGTTCAAACTTGTATATCTCGTCTTGCAAGATAGTCCTTTCTGCATTATATTTTTTACACCTTATAATGATATGATTCATATTTTCTGGAACAATTTAGAGTCATCACAATTATCTGATATGCATTTTTTTCCCTTTAAAACAGAGTTAATTTTAAACCAGTATGTCCAAGTATTAATATTGAATGTTAAAATAACTCCTCTTCTGCATTTCCCTTTGAAAACTTTGACATTAATCGATTTCTGAATATTATAATAATATTGCCCTTTGTTATTGCACTTTTTCTGCCATGATTCTCTCACATTTGTTTTAATTAACAATCTGTTTCTGTCAACATCTGTCCATTACTGATGAATCAGACATTCTCAGCCCCTATGGGCGATGATGATGCTTTTTACAAGCCAGCCAAGTTCTGCTGACCTTGGTTTTAAAAGCTGGGAGACCAGAGATAGACTGTCAGATTGCTCTACAGAGTGTTGCTTCTGTATGAAAGGAGAAGAGAGAGGGAAAAAATGTCAAACATTCAATAAGCTACTGTAGAAAATACTGTACCATGCATGTCAAGACTAGGCTATATTTGATTCAATCACTGTAACTTTAACATTTCTTTACAAAAATAAATAAATAATAATAATTAATTATTAATAATTATAAATTGTCTGCTGGAAATGGCATTCATATGTATTTATGTAGGACGTTGCTGCATATTGGCCCTTAAAGTGTCAAATGTTTAGGCAGTGTAAAATGACAAGCATCAGAAATTAATCAAGAATTCATGAAATAGTGCTACTTATGATCTTATCAACAAAATGTATGAACTTTGGTCAGGTGCCATACAAACATCAGTAAAGTGAATATATTTCTATGTCATAGTTATAACAGATATTGTTAAGTGAAAACCCTGAGTATGTTTACCCTGAAATGAGGAAAACTCTAGGTTTTCTGTTTCATAATGGGATGTTTGTCAAACCTGAGAAAGCAGGGTAAGTCAAGCCCGTTTCTGAAAGAGAGCTAACTTATACCAAATATAAAAAAAGAAGAATAAAAAATAAAGATGGATTTTCTATATAAGAAAATGATATAAGATACTTAGTCTTGTTTCCTTGTGTCCTTACTAAAAACTTAGTAAGAGCATTTTTCAAGTGTACATCAGTGTTTAAAAAGGGGGAGGAGATCGAAAGAAACTCTGGGTTTATCAAAGAAAACCTGCTCCTGACCAGGTTAGGTTCATAGAGTAACTGACTCTGAGTATAAGTTAGCTCTCTTTCAGAAAAGGGCTTGACTTACCCTGCTTTCTCAGGTTTGACAAACATCCCATTCTGAAATGGAAAACTTTGAGTTTCCCGCATTTCAGGGTTAACATACTCCGACTTTCCACTTAACCTCCTTTGTGAAACAAGCCCCAGATGTGTTCCATGTTATAACAGCTGTTTGTAAATAAATAAAGAAAGAAAATGCTTAATAAGTAATAGATATCCTTCTCCTAAAACTTATGTCCTCAAAAACTCTTTTAAAACCATATATTTCTGCAGATTTAAAAAGGATCTGTTATCTTCTGAATCATTCTGTTTTCATCGCTTTTCAAGTTGCTATTAATTGTCCATATATATTTTTTAAATAACTACATTTGTTGCTAGGTGTCTTGTAAAATAAATAAAGAAATAAAATGATAGAGTAGTCATTTAGCAACATGAATAAACCTATTTTCATCTTTCTTTTCTCTTTGCTTCTCGGCGGTAAGTCTTTACTTTCGCTGTCATGAGTCCGGACCCGGTGTTCCTCCTCTCACCACCTGAGGGCGACACTTCCCCATCTCCCGGACTCATTCATCATTCACTATACACCTGGTTCACTCGGTACACCTGTTTTGCATCTGCTCACTCACTTAGACACACATCTGATTCCCATTTGTTCACCTACATATATTCTCCTCTCTCCCACCATTCGGCCTGCCTGGATTAATTGTACTTGTTAATGTTGATTGTGAATTCTAGAGTGTGCCTCGAGATATGCATGTGTCCCTTAACACAGAATTCTGTGACGGCGCCGAGGAAAGAACAAGACCAGGGTCCAGATGCAGGGAAGAATTTGCTTTAATGAAACAAAAAGGCCAACAAGGCCAAACAAAACGGGCTCAAACACGATCACTGGCAAACCACACACATGCATATCTCGAGGTGGTGAGAGGGAGGAACATCATAACTCTGGTGGTGAGAGGGAGGAACACCGGGTCCGGACTCATGACAGGTTTCGTTTTAGGGACCGTTAGAAAATGCGTTTGTTTTCTTATTTTGTGAATGTCTTTAAAAAAAAAAAAAAGTGTGTGTATGTATGTGTATGTGTATGTGTGTGTGTGTGTGTGTGTGTATATATATATATATATATATAAAATGTATACGTATATATAAAATGTATACGTATACAGTAGGGGTGTAACGATACGCGTATTCGTATTGAACCGTTCGGTACGACGCTTTCGGTTCGGTACGCGGTACGCATTATGTATACCGAACGGTTCGTTGGAGTATTTAATTATATTTGAAAAAAAAAAAAAAAAGAGAGAGAGAAATATAATGATATGCGTTCAACAAGGTAGCCCAATAACCCAAACAACGTAACAGGCAACGCCCCTGACACTCCCGAAGAAGAAAAAAACACCATCTTATATGTTTATGTTAGGCTACTCAGCAGGCGCTCGCTCACTCAGTACGCGCTGAAGGCTCGTTGCAAAATAGCCAATGCGTTTAACAGACTAGAAATGAGAAGATCCTCCAATAACCAACAGGTCTGGTGTTTGGGTGCACTTTGGATTCCCTTTAAGCTATAATGGTGATGGCAAGAGAGTGGTGGATAAAAAAACAACGGTATGTCGCATCTGCAACATGACAGGGTACACTTATATTTCTGGTCTGTTAAATGCATTCGACATTTTGCAACGAGCCTTCAGCGCGTGCTGAGTGAGCGAGCGCCTTAGGGGCCGTTCACATATCGTGCCTAAAAACGCATGGAAAACGCTAAGCGCGTCTTTCTCCTCCTTTCCAAAGCGCTCGGGCAGAAGCGCTCATGAGGCGTCTGTCTTTGCTAAGCAACAATGACGTGCTCTCTCCATGAGACGCGGAAATTTCAGCGAAGGATAAATGGATTTGCAGCTCTAAAAATCGCTTGCAGTAGCTCTGCTACTAAATTTATTTCAAAATTGCAATCCATATACAACTATGATCAGCTGATCCTTCATCTTGGCTGAGCTCTCAACATTGTTACGGGAAAGGATGAAGCTGATTGGTTGGTTCTTGTCACATGACCCGCGGTGCGCTTGCGGCATTCTGAAAAGTTGAGATGTTTTTACATTTTGCTGTATCTAAAACGTATCGAACCGAACCGAACCGAACCGTGACATCAGTGTATCGTATCGAACCGAACCGTGAATTTTGTGAACCGTTACACCCCTAGTATACAGTATTGTTCAAAATAATAGCAGTACAATGTGACTAACCAGAATAATCAAGGTTTTTCGTATATTTTTTTATTGCTACGTGGCAAACAAGTTACCAGTAGGTTCAGTAGATTCTCAGAAAACAAATGAGACCCAGCATTCATGATATGCACGCTCTTAAGGCTGTGCAATTGGGCAATTAGTTGAATTAGTTGAAAGGGGTGTGTTCAAAAAAATAGCAGTGTGGCATTCAATCACTGAGGTCATCAATTTTGTGAAGAAACAGGTGTGAATCAGGTGGCCCCTATTTAAGGATGAAGCCAACACTTGTTGAACATGCATTTGAAAGCTGAGGAAAATGGGTCGTTCAAGACATTGTTCAGAAGAACAGCGTACTTTGATTAAAAAGTTGATTAGAGAGGGGAAAACCTATAAAGAGGTGCAAAAAATGATAGGCTGTTCAGCTAAAATGATCTCCAATGCCTTAAAATGGAGAGCAAAACCAGAGAGACGTGGAAGAAAACGGAAGACAACCATCAAAATGGATAGAAGAATAACCAGAATGGCAAAGGCTCAGCCAATGATCACCTCCAGGATGATCAAAGACAGTCTGGAGTTACCTGTAAGCACTGTGACAGTTAGAAGACGTCTGTGTGAAGCTAATCTATTTTCAAGAATCCCCCGCAAAGTCCCTCTGTTAAAAAAAAGGCATGTGCAGAAGAGGTTACAATTTGCCAAAGAACACATCAACTGGCCTAAAGAGAAATGGAGGAACATTTTGTGGACTGATGAGAGTAAAATTGTTCTTTTTGGGTCCAAGGGCCACAGGCAGTTTGTGAGACGACCCCCAAACTCTGAATTCAAGCCACAGTACACAGTGAAGACAGTGAAGCATGGAGGTGCAAGCATCATGATATGGGCATGTTTCTCCTACTATGGTGTTGGGCCTATTTATCGCATACCAGGGATCATGGATCAGTTTGCATATGTTAAAATACTTGAAGAGGTCATGTTGCCCTATGCTGAAGAGGACATGCCCTTGAAATGGTTGTTTCAACAAGACAATGACCCAAAACACACTAGTAAACGGGCAAAGTCTTGGTTCCAAACCAACAAAATTAATGTTATGGAGTGGCCAGCCCAATCTCCAGACCTTAATCCAATTGAGAACTTGTGGGGTGATATCAAAAATGCTGTTTCTGAAGCAAAACCAAGAAATGTGAATGAATTGTGGAATGTTGTTAAAGAATCATGGAGTGGAATAACAGCTGAGAGGTGCCACAAGTTGGTTGACTCCATGCCACACAGATGTCAAGCAGTTTTAAAAAACTGTGGTCATACAACTAAATATTAGTTTAGTGATTCACAGGATTGCTAAATCCCAGAAAAAAAAAATGTTTGTACAAAATAGTTTTGAGTTTGTACAGTCAAAGGTAGACACTGCTATTTTTTTGAACACACCCCTTTCAACTAATTGCCCAATTGCACAGCCTTAAGAGCGTGCATATCATGAATGCTGGGTCTTGTTTGTTTTCTGACAATCTACTGAACCTACTGGTAACTTGTTTGCCACGTAGCAATAAAAAATATACTAAAAACCTTGATTATTCTGGTTAGTCACATTGTACTGCTATTATTTTGAACAATACTGTATGTATGTGTGTATATATGTATGTCAATGTCCAGCAAAGCATGGATAATTTGTGGTTACCATGGTTTAACTGTAGCAATTAGTAACCGTTTATTTGTTTCTTTGTTTATTTATATGGAAAACCCATGGTAAATGTTTGTGTTTGGTAGATTCAATCCATTAAATATTATTATTATTATTATTATTATTATTATGTAATTCTTTTTAATGTCCTGAAAATGTTTTCTTCAGCTATGTATTCTGAGGTTGAAAATGTCTGCTTGTAGGTAATTTGCCATTAATACAATTTTAACAGAACAAATTCTAGTACTTAGTATTTATTTAGAAAAAGACCGAGACCAATAAAATAAAAATAAAAAAACACAACCATGAGGGAAAAAATAATTCCAGTCAGCACCTCTATTACTGTATGTACTGTACAAATAAGATCTGTTATTGTTCTTCAGGTGTGTTTGGAGCAGATGAAGTGAACTCCGTGTCAGTGATGGAGGGAGATTGTCGCACACAGAGATAAATTAAATTATCAGAGATAATACTGATATACAGAGAACATATTTGATTATGTGAACTGTAAAAAATGCAATGATGTATTTACTTAAATGTATCTAACAATATTACACAATATTTTTGAGTAGTTTTTCAGGCTTGATTTTTCAATGTAATCTACATGAATAAATAATGTGAAATCTCCTAAATTAATTACTCTATGACACAATGAATGTAATATAATAAGGGAAATGTGCTAATTTATTTTAAGTTTATTCTCAAAAGTCCATGATTTTGAGTGAGGTCTGTTTGTATTTTGTTATTTTATACATTTACAAGACAGCCAATCAGTTGAAGTAGGAAATACTTGAGAAATGCTGGAAAGTTCTGCACTAGCACTAGCAAAACTATCTGCTCATTAAACAAGGTTTAATGCCTTAGAAGATTAGTATCCATAACCACAAGCTCTAGTCTTCTGCACAGTGGTAACTATTGCACTGTGCAATGGAAACTTCAATGTTACAGAAACTCTTACAAATGTCAAACAAAGCATATGCAAAGCATGCTGGGAACTAACAATAACCTCTAAAGCAAAATTACAAAATTGAGCTAAATCTCTTAAAATAAATAGGCATCCTTCTTTCCTTAATTATTTTAGTTTAAACAGTTCCCCAATTCAAGCACCAAAACTGCTTTAAAAAATGAGGAAAACACATATCTTGGTTTTATATGTAAAAAAGTCCTCATTGTTTTCTATACAACACTGAATCAAAATTGCTTTAATGAAATCCACATGAAATCTTTTTTAATTATAACCTTATTTTTTTAAATGAAAATTACAAGACCCATGATAAAAAAAATGTACAGTTTGGACCTAAAGACATTATCATCGCTCAAATATTTGATGATAGTGCTGATGGGAGATTCAGAGACAGACTGAAGCTGGATCAGACTGGATCTCTGAACATCACAAACACCAGAAGCACAGACTCTGGACTTTATAAAGTACACAGCAGCAGATCAGAGACGCCGCTCGACACATTCAGTCTCACTGTCTATGGTGAGTAGAGAATTATAAATATACGTCTTAAGTCATTTCTTTGATATTTTACATAATTGTAATCTTAAAAATAAATGTTAAAATAAAAGTAAAAAAATAAATTTTTGTTTCTAAATACCTTGCTAATAAATAAATGTATAAAAATGATCATTTTATCATTAATTATCAGTATTAAATATAATAACACTGGATTCTCTATGTAATTATGCATGAAATAGGAATCTGAATCAGGACTGACACAGACACACTCAAAACATTAAATAACTGACAAATAACACGGCTCTGTTGTTTACTAATTCAGTTTAGTTTTATTCTCATGTTTTCCAGCTCCTCTGCCCGTTCCTGTCATTACCAGAGACTCTTCACAATGTTCTTCATCATCATCATCATCAGTGTCTAATTGTTCACTGCTGTGTTCAGTGGTGAATGTGAGTCACGTGACTCTCTCCTGGTTTAAAGGAAACAGTTTATTGTCCAGCATCAATGAGTCTGATTTCAGGATCAGTCTCTCTCTTCCTCTGGAGGTGGAGTATCAGGATATAAACACATACAGCTGTGTGATTAACAATCCTGTCAGCACCCAGACCACACATCTGGACATCGATCAACTCTGTCAGACGTGCAGGTACACTGGTTAACTCTTTGTAACCTCTTTGGTTAACCTCTAGACTGGACTATTGTAATGCACTTCTAGGTGGTTGTTCTGCTTCTTCAATAAACAAGCTACAGGTAGTCCAAAATGCAGCAGCTAGAGTCCTTACCAGGTCAAGAAAATATGATCATATTACCCCAATTTTACAGTCTCTGCACTGGCTACCTATTAAGTTCCATATCAGTTACAAATTATCATTACTTACCTATAAGGCCCTAAATCAGGGATCCTCAAATCTGGACCTCGAGATTCAATTTTTTTGCAGAGTTTAATCAAACACACCTGAGCATGCTTATCAGTGTCAATCAATGTTTTTGGGATCATTCGAAAATGGCAGACAGGTGACTTTAATCAGGGTTGGAGCTAAACTCTGCAATGCATTGGACCTCCAGGGTAAGATTTGAGGAAGGGGGCCCTAAATGGTTTATTACCTACTGGCCTTCTACCACGTTACAATCCATCACGCTCCCTAAAGTCACAAAACGCTGGACTTTTGGTAGTTCCTAGGATAGCAAAGTCCACTAAAGGAGGTAGAGCTTTCTCACATTTGGCTCCCAAACTCTGGAATAGCCTTCCTGATAATGTTCGGGGTTCAGACACACTCTCTCTGTTTGAATCTAGATCAAAAACACATCTATTTCGCGAAGCATTTGAATAAATCATCTCATAATCTTGGACTGCAGTTATATCTGATAAAATGCGCATTATTATTCTTTAGCTGGGTTAAACTAATTAATTGTTCTTGGTTGGAACAACAGCTACGCTAATTATGTCTCTATTTGTTTCTCTGTTTTACATCCCGTGGTAAGTATACAAATAAACTTGAAATGAAACCTGAATTGAATTTGTCACATTTCTTCTTGACCACATTATCTACATGGTTTGTTAGACATACAGGCTAATCAATAATATATGAATAATAAACCACAGCTTTGATGAGCGCACTTCATCTTTATGATCATCAGATGGCAGTAAAGTGAACACTAACTGCCTTAAACACAACATATTAAAACCTTAATTAGAGCTCAGTCCATTCCTAATAACAACAAAATCAAACAATAACATCACAGATGTGAGAAGTGTCATGTTTAGTCACGAGGAGGCGCTCCAGGATCCTCATCTGCTTTAAAAGACTTAAACAAGACTCTGATCCTGTTTTGTTCAGACTAGAGTTTTAGTCTGTAAAACACAAGCTCAACTTTTGAAAACTTCTGAATGAGTTTGAACATTTCAGTTAAATTATTAGGAGTTTTCCGTCGGACCACAGGAACGGTGTTCTGATTGGTTGTCTGTACTCTGGTGGGCGTGGCTACAGTGTTGTGAGGTCAACGTCAGTCCGTTACTGAAGAATCAGACATTCTGACATCAAAACATTAGGAGGCGCTGATGAGGCTCTTAACAAGCCTCAGATGATTTGTGTAAAGCAAATAAAACTTAGTCAAATAAATGAGCTCTTTTTCATATTGGCTTCATCCACCCTAAAAGATGATTTGAGAGCACAGTACGTTATTGAACACATATATTTGAAAAAAAAAAACAAAAAAAAAAACATCTTAATTCAGTTTGCTATTGTCTTAACTGCCTACAAAGAAATTTTTATAATACAGTTGATTCTGTGACCGTAATTCGTAATTCCTGCAGATTTTGGGTTTGAATGCGTCCCGTGATGTCATTGCAACGCACTTTGAGTCAAAGAAAGGTTGTTTCTCAGTTCTAAAAATGGAATGAAAAGCCTGATGTGGAAACCAGGAAAAACATTGTTCAATAAACACAAATCACCATCATTCACCATGGATTAAACAGTAAAACTACAGGAACAACTTGTGGCAGAAATGGTTTAATGTTTTCAGGTGATTTTAAATGCTTCACACAACTCTCAGGGTAACCTTATTCTTGCTCTGTATTCCTTCAGTGAAAGGTTAATGGGTGATATAATTTAGCGAGACATTTTGGGTGAAGGTTACATGAACTGACTTGAGAAAATGCAGCCATCTTACTGTTGATTTATTCACAGTCCGTGGTTCTCTAATATTTTTTAGCTCATCCATCTGCTTCTGCACAATGATTCTCCACATCTAAATTTTATAAACACAAGACCATCTTTCAGTTTGAGAAACACTGGCTCCAATCACAAAATATTTACTAAGCAGGACCGTCGCAAGTGGGGTGAAAGGTGGTGATGGATAATAGAGGCCCACGGCCCCGGGGCCCCCCGGCGATCTCAACCGTCTGGCTGAGGCTAGCCTTAAAAGACGATCAGGCCATTGACAGGCCACTGCTGCATGTCGTCACGAAAGCTTATAATTTTCATGTTTTTTTAAGCCTGACCCCTTTCCAATTTAAACATTCAAAAGAGTTTAAACCAATCTCAACTCGCGCGCTGTGTTCGGTGCACACGCATCTCACAGTCTCAGACCCGTGTCTCACAGACAGCAACACTAAACCGAGCCCTCCCTTGCGAAGTTCTCCTTTTTTAAACAAACAGAAAAGATGTGAAAAAAGCCCTTTTCAGCACCGCTCTGTTCTGGTGTTCAGGGCTTCTGCAGAGAGAGGCGTCTCAAAACACTTTTTTAACAAAGAATTTGCCTCTTTTTGCTCTTGTACCGACAAAAACTTTATAACCGACAAAATAGCCCAAAATACCCGTTTTGGAAAATATGTTCGCAAAAAACTGTCGGTTATGTCTATGTAATTTTTATGTAATTTTTATCAATCTTTTTTTATAGTAGGTGCAGGACACTATAATGAATTCAGGTAAGTGAGTATAGCAAAATAAAGCGAGCTGTGACATATTATACCCCCAAATCTTCATACATCGGACTACTAGTGAAATTGATAGAAAAAAAAAAATGGGACCAAAAATTATTCAGACACTTTTACCTCACCATGTTTTGCTTACGTGTTTGTTTTTTTCCTGAATTGCTAATGCAACCTTTTCACATCACAGACTAAACAAAATTAAGCATTGCTTGGTAATTGTTCAACAAAGTATTGATAGTTGTACAAATATTGTACTAACAGTTGTCTGAAGTTTTGGATGATTGTAATCCATTACATATCTTTCTATCAAAGTCATCTGACATTATCAAGATGAATTTGTTCTGACAGTTCAACTAAGAGTTCTTGTGATATTTTATTACCCTTAACTAGAGCAAATAAACTGTGATAATGTAAGAAATGTTGAAGGTGTCTGAATACATTTTGATTTGACAGTTAATTTAATTTTTACAGTGAAGACTATGCAGTGCTATTTTATATTTAAGTATTTGTTTTATGTTCCTGTACACCTACAAACAAGAAACAACTTAAACATTGTGCAATTAGCAGAAATAAATAAATAGAATGAACATATAAATTAAACAATTTCAAACAGGGCCCACTGGTACAACCTTCAGCGGGGCCCCACAATCCCCAGCTACGGCCCTGTTACTAAGTCATGTTAAATAACATTGCATGGTAGTTTGACATATTAAAGAAAATGCATAAAAATATAAAACAAAACATGTATTCATGTTTATTCGCTAGGGGGCGCTCCAGGATCGTCATCTGCTGCATAAGACTTGCAGTCTGAAAGTCAAAAACAAGACACGCTCTGATCCCGACTTGTTCAAACCAATGTATGAGTTTGTGAAAGAAAGCTCTAGTCTATTTAAAGCTATTTAAAAAGTTCGAACAGTTTTGTTACAGTATTGGGGTGTTTTTACAGTATGGGAAGTCGTGGCCTAGTGGTTAGAGAGTATGACTCCTAGGTGGGTGCGAGTCTCGGGCCGGCAATACTCCGTGTGTGCTTGCATGTGTGCATGTATGCATGTGCATGTGCATGTGCATGTGCATGTGCATGTGTGTGCGCGCGGGTGTGCAGGCCTGCGCACTTTGTATGGGTTAAATGCAGAGCATGAATTCTGATTATGGGTCACCATACTTGGCTGTATGTCACGTCCCTTTTTTACCCACTTTTGCCCTCAGACCACAGGAAACTGTATTCTGATTGGTTGTCTCTGCTCTGGTGGGCGTGGCTACACTTGTGAGGTCAACATTAGACCCTTAATCATTAATCATACATTCTGACACCAGGACACTAGGGGGCAATGCTGACGCAGGAAAAAAATAAAATAAATAAAAACATTTGTAAAAATAATTGTAGCTTTTTTTGTATATTGGTCTATAGCCACTCTAAACGATGATCTGAGAGTACATTCTGATGCACCCTTGAGGTAAACTTAAAAATATACTTCAAGTGAATTTTATTAAATATACTTAAATAAAGTTCAAGTAGCTATTTTTGATGTATACTTGCAGTAAATATGCGAATATTAGTGTTGGCTACTAGTGTACTAATGTACCAAAGTGACCAGAGAGAAAGGTCAGGTTAGATCTTCACACTTCTCTAAAGGCTGCAAATAACTGTAAAGACAGTTCGTGTGAGCTCAGGGCATTTCTGCGAAAATAAACCGTTAAACTTCCTGCTGAGCGCTTGGGTTTCCTGTGAGACAAACAGCTGAAGATAGTTCTGTTAATTTGACTGTAAGAAAAGGGAACAGAGATGGTAGAAACACTGCGGTCATTGAAAACTTTTTCTTTCAAATTCTAAATAATTTTGGCTACAATGACAAAAAGTAACATAACATTTTATCGTCAGCTTTCCAAATTCAACTATATGCACAAATAGAGTCTTCAGACCAGATCCAATATGCTACCTTTATTTTTAACACATTTTACATTTAGCACAATATGACAGCTTCACAAATTGCATAAATTCTGTATTTTAACATTCTGTAATTTAATATTTCTGAGCTCCTGCAGGTTTTGAATCTTTAACATCAGGTTTGTTTTTCTCCTTTGACCTTTTGTGTTTTACAGGAATCTGAAATTATCAGGTGATTTTACATGTTTCACCACTGAACAATGATATGCAAACCCATGGTTAATTTGTTTTCATTTATTTATTAATTATTTGGTGAAACAATGGTTTATTTTTTGTATTAGGATAGTTTTGATCTCATGAACTCAATTACGTAATTCTTTGCGTACTGAAAATGCTTCCTTAAATCATGTATATTTATGGGTTCAAAAATGTCTGTAGATAATATGCACATAATATAATTTTAACAAAACATGTATTTTTCTATAAATTCTAGTAAACTAGTAAATTAGTTTTTTATAAAAAATAAAAAAAAGACTGGACAGATACAGATGCCACAGATTAAATTTTTTTTAAATAAATAATTTCAGTCAGCACCTCAACACACTGACAGCTGTCTATTACTGTATGTACTGTACAAATAAGATCTGTTATTGTTCTTCAGGTGTGTTTGGAGCAGATGAAGTGAAGTCAGTGTCAGTGATGGAGGGAGATTCTGTCACTCTACACACTCATGATACTGATATACAGAGAGATGATGCCACACATGTGCAGGTTCATTGCTTTACTCTTTGTCACATTTCTTTTTGGCTCACATGATCTACGCGGTTTTCTAGGTATACAGTAGGCTATGTACTTTAATGGATAATATACATAAATGAAACAGCTTTGATGGGAGCACTTCATCTTTATGTTCATGAGATAGCAGTAAAGTGAACACCAACTGCTTTAAACACAACATATTAAAACCTTAATTAGAGCTCAGTTCATTCATAATAACAACTAATACTATAATCTTCCTAATTTAATTGTGTGTGTGTGTTCACTGCTCTGTGTGTGCACTTTGGATGGGTTAAATGCAGAGCAGGAATTCTGAGTATGGGTCAATTTGTCTGAACTTATGATAGTATTTCTATTACTTTATTTCTCTGTTCTCTGGATTTTATAAACTAAGCACCATTATCAGGAGTCAGTCGAGAGAGGACACTAGGGGGCGATGATGACACATTAGAAAATAAAGTTTCATTCGTTTTTTTGTATATTGGTCTATATCCACTCCAGAACATGATCAGAGAACACATTTTGATGTCCTCTTAATGTAAACTAACAAGTATACTTCAAGTTCATTTTTACTATTAATAATTGTATTAGTAAACTTCAAGTAGCCTATAGTTTATGTACACTTTTTAAATTTACTAATGTACCAAAGTGACCAGAGAGAAAGATCAGGTTAGATCTTCACACTTCTCTCAGGCTGCAAATAACTGTAAAGACAGTTCATGTGAGCTCAGGGTGTTTCTGCGAAAATAAACCGTTAAACTTCCTGCTGAACACTTAAAGTTCCTGTAAGACTGAAAGCTGAAGATAGTTCTGCTAATCTGAACGTGAGAAAAAGGAACCGAGATTGTAGAAGAACTCCAGTAATTATTAGAAAAGTTGTCTTTTAAATTCTAAATATTGTAATCATTTCATAATATACATTTTATAATATCATGATTTAACTCTGCACTACATTCCAACAACTTCTCATATTGCTTATAGATTTCTGTCATTGATTATTTTTTAACTCCTGCAGGTTTGGGATCTGTAACATCAGGAATGTTTTTCTCCTTTGACCTTTTGTGTTTGTGTTGTTTTACAGGAATCTGATATGATGGAGGTGATTTACATGTTTCACTACAAAACAGTGATCAAACTCTCCGTGAATCTGTTTGACCACAGTAACTGCATCTGTGTTTACAGCTGTATCACTAAGATTAATCAGTAATTCTCAGATCAGGATACTAGGGGGCGATAAAGACAACCTTAACATGGCTCAGATGATTTGTGTAAATTTTTGTGAAATTATTTGATCATTTTTTGTATATTTGCCTATATCCACCATACAAGATGATGTGAGAGGACAGTATGTAAAACATACTGTAAAGTATGTAAATCTTTTTTTTTAAACAAGTTTGCAACAACATTAAACAACATTTGCTATCCTTATTAAAGAAGATAGATGAATCCAACCTGAGGTGGTTTGCTAATCTTAACTAGTAACCAAGATGAGTTCCACTGGTCTTGTTTATGGTTAAGGAGACTAGAGGTTTATAGGCCTTTAAATCAGTTCCAAATAAGGCAAGCATACAGGCCGTTTTCTACAGAAGTAGATGCTATCAAACTGCTATACAGGATGTTGCATGAAACAAGAAGTGATAGAAGAACAATAAATGAGAATGTCTAGCGGTCATTAGGATATTGCATCATATTGAATTTTTTCTTCTAAATCGACTAGTTATTTCTAAATTAAGTAAGTTAACTTTTCTAAATTAAATAAATGGTTTATTTAAAAAAACTGGTAAAACTGATACTAGCATGAGCAACTACTGAAAAAAAATAATTTATCTGTGTTATTTATTTACCTATTTTGGTAAACTAATTTGATTTCATAAATGTGCATTTTCATTGACTGTAATATGCCAAAATGTTTACACAGTTGCTCTTGTATACTTAAAATAAATAAAATTAAATCCTAAGACCATAAAAGACACAAATCACCCTCCGTTATTACACATACACAAGTCCTTTATTTAATGAGAGAAGCGTGTTTGTTTCTTACAGAGATCTGAAATGATGGAGGTGATTTACACATTTCACCAATGATCAATCTCTCTCTGATACTGTTTATGGTATTGCCAGGTGTTTTATACTGTATTACGGTTTCAAATTTAATTGAAATGTACATTTAATATGCAACTTGAACACAAACATACAGCACAATTTTGGGCAAACCACAATTTTTTTTCTCATAATACTTCCACACAATGATGACAACTGAAAAAAACTGTGATGTGTTTTATGTTGCAATCATTATTTAAGCTGAATTAATGAAATGTTTAGACAAAAATAAACTTGTAACTCTTCATCAGAGTGCCACTAAGAGTAACTGCATTCTTGATGAAAATAGTGACTTTACACATCCACAATGGATTCATTTGGAAAAATGTGGTGTCAAAAGTGTCAGAAGTCAATCATTTAAACATTTTTAAGCATGAATTATTCATTGAAAGAAAAAGAAAAGCAATGGAACAAAAAAAAAGCATTTGCACATTAAGTATGATAATATTTCTGCTAAACTACGTAAAAGTGTAACAATAAGCAATCCTGGAGTACATCAAAATTAATCTAAACAAGTCAAACACAGATGTGTTATCAGCAAACTGTGAAATAAATGAAAGCACATTTCTCTAATTATGCCAAAACAAATGAAATTCTCACTTAGTTTCAAATCTAAAAAGCACACGTGTTGGATTCAAATACGGTTCATGTGTATACTGTTATAGTGACTATAAACCTCTGCTGTTAAGAGTTGCCCATTCCATAGCATGCATTAAGTTGCTCTCATGCGTAGCATTGGCACCTGTGGGAAAATAAAGAAAGAATCTTTAACATGGTATTTTAAAATGGTAAATTACAGTATTAATAGTGTTATGTAAGTGTAGTGAAGTGCAATTATGCCAAATTAACACTGATATACTGAGTGTAATCAACACATAGTCAGGAGTGCTTCTGTAACAATTACACTGTGTGTTTAACCATGAAGCTTTAGGTCAGTTGCTGGTCAACTGCTCTCTTAAATGACCAATACATTAACAGTAACTGTGTTTTAAAGGGAACCAAGAGTGTCTCTGAGAAATGTAATTCTTAAATGTTACTAGGTTAATGAATAAAGGCCAACTGCTCCGGGTGTGTGTTTACAGTGTGTGTGTGTTCACTGCTGTGTGTGTGCACTTCGGATGGGTTAAATGCAGAGCACGAATTCTGAGTATGGGTCACCATACTTGAATGTCACGTCACTTTCACTTTCAATGTATCACAAAGAGAATATTATAAGAGAATATTACAAGAGAAGAACAAGAGGTTACAAGCATATTATAAGAGAAGGATTCTCTGTGATAAAGCTGGAAAAAAACAGATAACAGACTCTTTATTTGTATTTGTATTAAAGAAGTTGCTGTTATAATGTCTGAATTAACAAGATGAATTAACGATATCACACAACCTACCTTCTATAAATTTCATAAATCTTTAACCATTATGCGTTGTTGGGGACGTTTTCGTCCACTGTCTTATTTTGGCCACAGCTTTCTCTGTGTTTCAGCTAATGGAATGACCATTTGTTTGTTGACAAATCTTATTTTGACACATATTTTGGGAAAATGCTTTGAACATTTCAAAACTTAACAATACACTGTGGACAAATTCACTACCCTTTCGTTATGTTCGTGGATGAAAACAGCCACTAAATTAAACTGCTGTAATAATGTATCAGATAAATATTTTATTTCTAATTTTTTTGCATAAATCTATTAATCAACCTCAGTCCTGATCAAAACTACCAAATGTTTAAAAACAATCCAAGATTTTAACTCTTTAATTACCAAGTTTATAAATGATTTGGGAAAACAAAAACACACAAAATGTCTTATTTTCAATATAAAAAGTGATTGTGGACTGGATATTTTTTTACCTTTCATCACAGTCTTGGGCATGTCAAAGATTAGTAACAAGATTGGCTTTGATGCATTTTTAGTTTTTGTGCAGTTGATCACTAGGTGGACCATTAACCCTTTAGATAGGCCTGTGCAAAAAAAAGGCTTAGTTTCTGGCTTGTATATGTAGTTATATGGAGTATAACAGTAAATTATAGTGTTTGTGTGTAAGAGAGAGAGAGAGATTAATAGATTTATGCAAAAATAAAATAAAATAAAAAATTATAATAAAAAATGTATCTGATACATTTTCACAGCAGTTTAATTGAGTGGATGTTTTCATCCCGAACATACTGAAAGTGTAGTGAATTTGAACAATGCACAAGGGTTAACACTAGAACCGCCAGCAGGTACATTTTACCCACGTACATTACAACTGTATTTATATGGCTAAAGAACATATAATTTCACTGTATTATGCCACTGTCTTCACAAAGAAGTGTCTAGAGTCATGAAATGATTATGTCTAGTCATTAACTATATTTTTATCCAGTTGTTTTATGTTCAAGACTTTTTAATGCAGGCCTCATGAATCCGTAGACCCACTGACGCTTATAGGTATAAATGTCCCGTTGTTTTTATATTTTTAACAACATTGAATTGTAAATTACATAATTTTAGTACAAGTCAATGACTGGGAGACTTGAGTGTTTTCGGGTAAAATTGACCCCGTGGTAGTGTTAGAGACAAGACTCATTTACACATGAAGAAAAATTGGACTGACATGTAAAGCACTTGCTTTGTTTTTGTGTGTTAAAGCCCGTTCACACCAAGCACGATAACTATAAAGACAACGATAAAAATATAGTTCTAAAAATCGTTCTCAATATTAAAGAACAGCGGAGTCCACACCACAACTATAACGATAAAGGCACAGAGAAACGATATCGTTGGAATCACTTTCAGAACAATTTTTTTTCTGATGAACGATAAAAACATTGCCAACCAATCAGAATCAATCCTGCTGTAATGAACTCGAGAATTTAAAGCAGCAGACGTGCGTCCGCTTAGAATACACAAACAATATCGTTCGCTGGTGTGGACGCTAATATCAATATCTTTATAGTTATCGTTCTTGGTGTGAACGGGCCTTTATTTAGGGAAAGTTTTATCCAAAATAGAGTTTCTCAGATATATGTCAGATACTTCTGTCTAAAAATATTTTGTTATTCTTTATACAGTAATCATTAAAAATTAAAACATTATTATTTACAACTTATTGGAAAAAAAAATTCTACCAATGTATTTCCTTTAAAAACTAAATATCACATTTTTCTCTTGCTTTAAGGTTTGTATGAGGTACTTACACCTTTGCCTTGGTTGTTTATACTTCTTGCAGAAAAAACACAGTTACAACCCAAACTACCAGACCAACACCAGCACCACATATCCCTGAAGGAGCACCTGATGGAGGTGGAGGTGGAGGTGGAGCTGTAATGATAAAGAGAGACAGTCATTAGTGTGAATGTGTCTGATCTATAACAAACACTAGAAACATCAGCACTCTATAACCGGAGTGAAGATCTGATACTGTAATGATAAAGAGAGACAGTCATTAGTGTGTTAATGTAAGCTCTTCTTCTCTGAACAATATTGTATTTGTTTACCTGCATGTCATGTAATAATTAATAGATATCAGAAAACCATGGACATGCAAATGGACTTTCTAAAGGTGCCTCCTACTGGCAGGGAATCAAATTGGATTTTCAATAAGCCTGTCTGCTGTTTCCCCCATCCACTCATATAACCCTGTTTTAAGTTAACCCATTTAGCCAATAACTATAGTTAACCTACAACTATAGTTGTATACTAGGGTGACCATATGAACCATTTTCCCAGGACGTGTCCTTGCCAGGATTTTTATATTGCCTAAAAGATTCTGATACTGGCTGTTTGTGCTGTGCAGATCGATAATTGTTTGACATTCATAAGAGCTATAGAGAGCAGAGCAGATGGCTCCTTATGCATTCAAATCACTCTCTTGGTACTATGGTGTAATATAATGATCGGTGCACAGCAATGCTTCAAGTTAAATGAACAAACAAACACCTAACATGTACGTGTATTTGCATTTCTTTGATCATTCTCTGTAGATCTCACTATTAGGCTATTATAGGGCTGTGCAAAAAATCGAATGCGATTTTCATGCACCTCTCTTCAGTAAAAACGCTCCTGTAATTAGAAGTATATCTCCCGCATGTGTGTTCAGATCAGGGTTGCCAGGTTTTCACAACAAATCCTGCCCAGTTGCTTCTCAAAACTACACTCACAGAAATATTTCACCCCAAATTTAAGATTTATGTAATTTAAATTATGTAATATTTTTTTCATAACTTTGATGAAAACCAATCACATAAACTTTAAATAACAGAATCATGTTTGTTTTATAACTCTTATTACACTGTAAAACCCGACAAGTAAACTTAAACCGTTTGAGTAAATAGATTGCCTTAATTTAAACCATGTAAGTTTTAAAACTTTGCATTCAAGTAATTAAGAATTAGTGATGAACAGCTGCTGTTAACAAACAGAATCACTGAAGAAAAGAGAAACACAAGAACTACTACAACTGACTTCAGACACAGACTTAGATGAAATCAACTGAAATAAAATACATGAAATCTCTCAAGATCTGATTAAACAACCCACAAACAGCATCACCAGCTCCACTTATTAATAACCAGACTGACTTTATTTCTGTCAGACGTCCACAGAAGATCTTGAGAATGAACTAAGGTTTAGATGTTGATTTATTGTTTCATTTGAAGTAACCATGTTAGAGATCAGTGTTTGCTTTAGTTGGGCTCTTGACCCTTGATTTCTGTAGGGCTGGGTATTGTTCAAAATCTTTTGATCCGGTGCCAAATTCGATACCTCAGTTTCGATACTGGTTCCTAACGATACTTCTATCGATACCATATGTTTTGAAATACATTTCAACATCAACACTAATACTTTCAACACAAAACTTTTATTTTTCACCTTAATTAAAGCAAATCCTGGTAACACTTCACACTCAGGATAACAATATTAATACAACTGGTTGTGCTTTTTGGATAGGGGTGTGCTATTCAGCGGCGGACTGGGACCAAAAAGTTGCACAGGCTTTCTGGCCCTCAGCAGCCCACCACATCATAACGCAAACGCCCCTGTTTTTATGTCATTTATTAGTTTTAAATTTAAGTAAACAGTTTGGGGATTTTAACCAATAGGGCAACTGATCCTCCGTTGAAAAAAAAAAAAAGAACAACAGCTGTTCATTTAGTGACTCCAAGTGAGCGATACATGCTCATCAAGACACAAACATTCTTCTAGAACTCACTCTTTGCATTCAGTTAGCAGATCCATGCGAATCATGCATGAAATAGACTCAAACAATAGCTTTATGTGCTTTACAGATGAACTTGAAGTCTTTATTCATTCGAGATGTTCAATAGTAGGTCATCTTTGACTCGGTAATACAGGTTCATGATCAGATAAGTGAACCCATGATTCTTTTGAGTCAATGTTTTAAAATAATCATTTATTTTGTTTAACGAAACCAGTGTGGAAACCAGTGTTTCACAAATAGATCTGAGGTGCAGGGCTCGCAAAATCACCCCACCTCCTGGGATGGTGATGTAAAATTCCTAACTTCACTTGATTCGCGTTGTTCACTCGCTTGAAGGGGTGAAACGTATCATAGCCGATCGTTTGCATTTGTTTCTAAATATTGCTGATTCAATTCACGCGCATTCAGAGCTTGCGCTCACTAATTCAAAGCACGCGCTGTGAGCAGCATTTCAGACAATGCGCGTACGGAGAATGAATTCATCATTCGAGTATCGAAATTCGCTGTACCGGATAAATCTGTCTCTCTCTCTCTGTTTTTTTAGATGACGTGAAAGGGGGCATTTCAAGATACGCAAAAGAGTAGACCAAACTAAACAGAGAGGGAGGGCAAAACACTCATCCAGACAAATGCATCATTAACACCGGCTTTGGTTGCAATACTATTATTGCATATGTTGCACATTGCTGACTCGGCATGACTTTAATAAAGTGTAGCCGGAAACATTTTGAGAAAAAACAACTAGCGAGTTTTTTCAGAAATCCTCCCCATCCCGTCACGTCACGTGGTGGTGGACAGCCAATCACGGCGAATTTGGGTCCTTACATGCACATATGCTACAAGCTCACACAGACACAGCCGCTTGGCAAAAAAAAAGAAAAACAGCCGCTTGGCTTTTGGAACCGAAATTTGGCACCGAAAGATATATAATTTTTCGATACTCATAGTATCAAAGTTTTTCGTTCGATACCATAAAGGCATCGAAGTTCGGTACCCAGCCCTAGATTTCTGTCTTGGTCTTTTCTCTGGTTGTTATAACCGTGTGTTTCTAAAACACATAATTTGTTGTAAAGGGTGGTGTGCCAGATATGCAATTTGAAACAGACCTATCACAACAGCACGTAAAGTTTGAAGTTCTGTAAGTAGTACATCTATAGTATTTTGTTGGTGTAAAAAAAAAAAAAAAAAAAAAAAAAAAAAGAACAAAAAAAGCTGCTTTTATCCGCTAATCAGTAATTGTACACATGATAAAAACGTGCACTTGTTTTGCTTGGAAAATACTTGAGAATACGTCAGTGATAAAGAAAAAAAAAAGAACAGTAGCTCAGCCTAATAATAATTTGTCTAAATTAAAAGTATTGATCGTAACAGACCTGTGTGTTTTGTATCACTAGTGCAGCGTCTGTTCTCAGAGCATATTTCAGAGTGAGGCATGCAGATTTAATAAACTACTCACGCTGTTTTGTAGTTTATTAAAAGTTTATTCATTCTATTCATTTTTACAAACGAGGCATTTGTTTATGGACATAATTACTGATAATAATGACTTATACTGTCTTTTTGTGCGTTGCATTGTGTAGCTCTCTTCACAACAACACACAGACACAGGTGGGTTCCTTAAAACGGGCATTTTAATTCTTTGGCTCATCTCGTTCATGCAGTGAGACCTCGTTGGCTGCTTGTTATGAAAAGAGGATCTTGAGTCCTTTGTTTAACTAAATCTTCTTTACTGTCCCCCTTTGACTTGAGACAACACTTATTTTAAACTTAAATTAGACTCTTAGAGCCTTGTTATGCGTCCGCTCCTCATCAGTCCATGCGGGGAGATGCAATTTATTTCTTAATTTCTGCTAAAGTGACGTATTCTTGCGCCTTCCATTTAAAGAGCAAGTAAGATGAAAATTCTAAGCTTCCTATCACTGTTTATAAGTCCTGTACATTAGGTTTAAATCCATCCATGATTAAAAAACATTGTCATTTTGTCAAAATATCATTTTAAAATTACCTCAATTCTCAGAGATCCCAAAACGGTTCGCGCGAAGCTGTTCAAAAGATTCAGTTTCCTTAAACCCCACCTTTCGGTAGCATACTGTGTTCTGATTGGTCAACTGACATAGTTTTGATTGGTTGTTCTGCACACAACTTCACGGTAAATAATGCGTTACAGCAATTGCGTTGAAGCAAACAGTAAAATAAAAAACTTTAACAGTCTCGCTGCTTTTTCTTCTGTGTGGATGTATTCAAGCCGCGCGCTTCAGTTTGAATCTGAATAGCGCGATCAGCGCGGGGGCGTTGTCACATTTGATATAATGAAGGGAGATGTGAAAAACAGACATCGCGTTGTTTTCATATGGATTACTTTATCACAGAATATCTGTTTTCGGCAGCACTTGTTTAGTTTTAAAGTAGTTTTAAAGTAATGTCAAGTTTTCTATAGATATCTCTCTCATGTCTCTTCGTTGAGTATTCACGGAGTTACACTTCATTTTAATGACTTTTTGTAAACGAAGATCAGCACAGACGAATGCTGCAGACAGCACACATACTGATAAGACGCTCGGGAGAAAACAAACACATAACTTCATAATCATACTTCGCATTGTGATTCGGAGATGCTCGTTGGTCTAAATAAAGTTGGTAATGAACCATCTTATGGCCAAACGCTTTGAAAATCCCGCCTTGTACTCACCGAGATTAGAAAAGCAGTCATCAGTGAAATGTTGTGAACACAACAAAAGGGATTTGTTGTACTGCTCTGGTATTGTGGTGAAAATGAATTTTAGCCATTGGTTCTTCTGATCTTCATTCTTTGGCAGTGAAAATAAAACAAACTTGCCTTTACAATTAAAAACACACTGTCTCCTCGACATGATGCTATCACACCAACCAGAGCGTCTGTGTGGAGGGGTGTGGCAGGTCAGATTTCGTTTCTCTCAAGACGGTAGGCGGAGATTATTATGCAAAGTGTTCCTAGTGACGTACATATGCCATGGGCAAAAGATTTGAAATCTATAACGACTCGTTTCAGCGATTCAGAGTCGACTCCTTACTTTAGAAGCCAATAACTTTATAAATCGTGTACTTTTTGGTTTAATTACTTTGCACATTGTTTACACTGATGGACAGCTACATCATACACTGTAATACATGTAATTTTTGATTTCCCATCTGTGTGGCTCTTTAAAGAAAAATAAATGAATTTACATAACATTACATCAAATACACAAATTTACCACATTGTACCTCTACTAGATGAATGCATGAGTAGGGTTTGGTACCAAACTTCGATGCCTTTATGGTATCGAACAAAAAACTTCGATACTATGAGTATCAAAAAAATTGTTTATCTTTTGGTGCCAAATTTCGGTTCCAGAAGCCAAGCAGCACTTTTTTTTTTTTTTTGCCAAGCGGCTGTGTCTGTGTGAGCTTTTAGCATACATGAATGTGGACCTAAATTTGCCGTCATTGGCTGTCCACCACCACATGACAGGGAGGATTTCTGAAGATACTCGCAGTCACATAATCGCAGTTCTCAAAACGTTTCCGTTTTACAATGCCAAAGAGGTCTAAAAAGTATTGCAACCAAAGCCGGTGTTACGGTTTAACTGGTTACCGTGTTATCTGGTGACCAACTTCCTGGTTTAGGTCTCCGCTGCAGATGTGCTGGAACGACGGCAGCAGATTCAGCGATTCTGAAAGCACAAACTGACGTGATATTAAGTGTCTAATAAATGCAGACATGCTCATTGCATGGCTCTGATATTCTTGTAAAGATTACAAGTTATTAGTATGATCACCCGTTTCGCGGCTGAAGTAGGAAGGATAAACAAAAAAAATAAAAATAAAGTACGTCTGTGTTGGCGCGGGTATCGAACACGCGCTAAAAGACGGCGTGCCACAAGACGACAGTCACGAACTACCGAGCTACCGATCTACACCGAATCAGCTCCAGGTCTCTGGATTCAAGACAAGACTCTCAGCTTCACATCGTGCAGCTGCTGAATCAGGGAAATGTGACTGTGTTAACTTGTGACCTGCGTTTATCTATTATGAAAATAAACCATTGCAGAACGATGACTACATTTTATGGTTCATGATATTAAAGAACATTTCATGACTTCTCAGACAACTGTACATTTGTGGCTACTGTGGGTTAATTGTAAACTATAGAAAATGTACCATGATTTTACTATGGTAAATATGAGTTAACGATAGTGTTTAAAATTAACCCACAGTAGCCACAAATGTACAGTTGTCTGAGAAGTCATGAAATGTTCTTTAACCCACAAATGCAGTTTGATTTTGCACTAAAAAGGTTTTTTTTTTTTACATTCCTTTGCATTTTAGTTGGTTCAATATTAGCCTGTACACCATATCATTTGTTTATTTATTTATAAAATGTTCACTATTTTTGTTATTTTTGTCCAAGTTAGGATTGATACCAATCCTGAGTGTCTGCTGGCACTCCCCTATCCAAAAAGCACAACCAGTTGTATTAATATTGTTATCCTGAGTGTGAAGTGTTACCAGAATTTGTTTTAATTAAGGTGAAAAATAAAAGTTTTGTGTTTAATCTATTTGTGTTGATGTTGAAATGGATTCTAAAACATATGGTATCGAAAAAAGTATCCTCAGGAACTGCATAGAACATTTGCATAACAGCAATTACACATTGCATATCACACCGAGTAAACATTAAACCATGTCTGAATTTGTGATTAGAGAAACGACAAACAACAAGAACAAGCGCTACTCTAAATTGCTCAAAACTTGCATTTGAATCATCAGTGGCAAATTCTTTAAATATGAAAACGTACTTACAGACTGTGAGTCAGAAGCACCAGACTGTCCTTATGAAGTTGGAACTGTCCCACTTTATAGAAACAGCCTTTGTGCACAGAGGCATTGCAGGCTACTCTCCCAGGAAACAGTCCTCCATAAAATGCTGTGCACAGTGCACACACTCTAATATTTGGGTTGAACTGTTCTGGAAAATTGTTGTAAATACAACTTAACCACTGAATTCTAGTTGTTTTCTTTTTTGAAAGGCCAAATTAAGTAGTTTCGCTTTCACAATGAACACACAGTGTGACAGCTACAGCGAGAATCAAAGTTAGGCTTTCTTTCTTTGCATGCACATTTGGGCGGTGTTATGCAAATCGTCCCACACAGTTATGTAGACATGTGGAGGTGTGTTTAAAAGAGGCATGTTAGGGGGGCGTGGACGAGTCTAAACTTTTATAAAGAATATCTCTGGATTTGAGACTTTAGTCTTTTCAACTTTAGGGTTCTTATCTATTCACAAACAGCTTGTAACACTCCAAAGAGAAAGGAAAACTTGAAATTGCCCTTTAATATGCAACCCATGGTTGGAATGCTAATTTAGTTAAACAGGGGGACATGAGATGATCCATATTAACTTAGAAGTTCATAAGTAACTTTGACATGAGGGCACTGATTGTATTGCAAGTGTGCTGCAAACTAGACTTATTTTAATTTATGAAAACTGTTACCAAGCTATTTTAGCCACAATTTAAAATAATGCCCACTCCAAGTGCAAGAATGTAAACCAAAATGAATAAACAGAAAATAAGTTGCATTTTAATATTGTTTTTATTTAATTATATATATGAAATGATGTTATGACTTAAACATTTTTACATATATAATAACAATATTATTATTTCTTTTAATAGTAATTGGTGGCCCATCTGCAATACCACCGGCCCACAGGTTGAAAACCACTGCAATAGTGAATTTCAAGTTTTATCATGAACCACAATTAAAGTCTTGTGACACCCCTGCCAGACGTTATTGTTGTTGTTGTCAAGATTAGATGAGATTTTTTTGACAGACAGACATGTTTGTTGTGGATTATTTTCAGCATGTTTATTAGTGAGGCGAGAAGTGTGGCTGTAATTCACTTGCTGTATAGCTTGTCAGAGATTGTCATATTTTTGTGAGATGAGAGGGTCTGTACTAGTAGTTGCCACTGGGAAATTTTGCACGATAGAGCCTATTTACACGAAGTGAAAATAGCAGTATTGTTTTGAGATATGCTAGATTCTACTAGATTTTATTTTATACTATGTTAAAACAGCAGGCTATTCTGCTAATTACTTATTGCAAATAGTGGCAATTATCTGCACCTCAGTATTGTAATACATTATAAAACAGTATGCAATAATAAATTATTGATTTAATTTAAATAAATGTATTGAGTTAATTCAAATTACCTTATTGGGGCATAAAACCTAGACCTTCCTTAACCCTACCCAATACTTTATTTTCAACTTTTTGATTATTTCTTACATTTTTTTTTAAATAAAAGCTTTTCTGATGTGATCTGAAATTTTAAAAGGGAGTAAAAAAAGTTTGCCATAAGGCAGATTTGAACCCAGGTCGATTGCGTCAAAAGGAGTTTGTCACATGCTTTATCGTCTATGGCAGTGGTTCCCAATCCTGGTCCTGGAGAACCCCCAACATTGCAAATTTTAGATGTCTCCCCATTCAAACACACCTGATTCAACTCATCAGCTAATTAGTGAAGACTCCAAGACCTCAAATGTGTGTGTCAGATAAGAGAGACACCAAAATCATGCAGTGTTGGGGGTTCTCCAGGACCAGGATTGGGAACCACTGATCTACGCCACGGAATCTTACTGATGACCCCCCCCCCACACACACAAAGTTTTATTTATATTTGTAGTTAAGATAACTATGTATGTTATTTTTTATATGTTTTTTTTTTTTTTAATGTGATGAATGTTTTGTAATTATCCGTTTGTCCTGAAATTACTTGATTTATTGGTCAGTTAAGTTTGTTATCTGTAACACCTGTTATGTGACTTTTCACTGGGTGATCTTTGGACTTCATCTCTTTAAGAACTCTTGTAGGGAATGTCACTGTATGATTCACTGCAGAAAACTTACTGTCAAAACGTTTGATTGTTTTCTGCTGCAAAATTAAAAATATATCGAAAAGTGATAAAGAAGATTAAGCGTGGGTTATACTGGCGACTATCAGTAGACTTTTCACTAATTCAAGTTTTTACATGAATGAATATCTGAAGGGAACCGAATGTCTTCAGAAATGTTTTGGTGGTGTTTTCATTTTATCTGAAGTAGTGTTTATGATCAGTGTTACCAGGGGAAAATGCTATTTATGCCATCCCAAAAGCGCCTCCTACTGGCAGAGAATGAATTTGTATTTTCAATAATCCTGTCTGCAGATTTTGTTTAGACTAATGTGAAACTCCAGCTGATCAGTATATTAATTTATACTTCAGACTGACATTAAACATGGTTTAAATGATCAATTATGAGATATCTTATTTTATCTTTAATTTCATTTTTGTGAAAACCTGCATCTCAACTGTAAATCAATTGCTATTTCATGGTCTACAACATAAAAAAAAAATATTATAACATGTATGCGAAAAATTTAGAAACACTAGACAACTATGGGGCACCACTGTGCAAATTTTAATCAAATATTTCTATAGTAAATCTACATATTCACACTCTGTGTAACTCCATATATAATACTGAAATGATTTTACTATGACTACAGAGAGCAGCAAGCACTTGAAGTTGTGATGGCAACCAGTTACATAGCACAAAGTCTAGTTTTGTTGCACTAAACTAAGAAATAAATGTTGAAAATGTACTTTAAATGCAATCTTTTACAAAGTTGGCTTTTAAGCAGCAAATAAAGAAGTGTATTACACACTGTTATATGTTTATATGTTATATATTATAATTATGAAATTAAGTAAAATCTACTTAAGTTATATTTTACTGAAACAGTGTAGCACATAGTACATAAGTACATAACACAGCATAAATACCAACTAGAAAACAATGAAAAATGAAACCTTATTGGTTATTCACACCCAAGAGCATGATGAAAACACAGTAAAAGAAAGTTGAGTAGGTTTTACTTAGTTTTATTACTTTGAAACTTACTCAAAGAATCCTTGTAAACATAATTTCAAGTAAAATTAACCTGCAGTATAAGTTCACTTCAATTTTTACAAACTTGAATTGAGCACTAATATTGAACTACACTGAAAAAAGTAATAAGTAAATTTACTTAATTTTTATTTGGCAAGTTTTTGCACAAGCATTTTTCAAGTAAATTTAACACATTTGGAAATTAAGTAAATCTACTTAACTAAGTTATTTTTCTAATTCTTTCCCAATCTAGCTTTTGTTTATTCCATAGTATTTACTTCACCACAGAAACTTTTTTTCAGTGTACAATCATTATATGCATATTTACTTTTATATAAATTTATTTTTCAAAATATTTAGTAACATCTTTTAGTGTCAGGACCCTGCATGCTACCACAAGCATGAGCATGGTGCAAGGCACAGACCAAATGCTTGGCCCTCTGCAGGGAAATATTGAAAGGGAAGCTGGCAAAAACAAACAAAAACACACTTATTAAGAACGCCCCTATTATTCAAAATATGGGGCAATAAATGTCCTTGTTTAAGTTTTTGAGGAATGTTTCTACCAAAAGATTTCAATTAAAAATAACAATTCCGAAAATAAAAAGTAAAATAGTTAAAAATAAAAATTTGTTAAAAATACAATTTAATGAAATGCATAAACTTAATGTGTTCATTTGAGCATCTAAACAAATAACTAGAGTAAACACAGTTTAAATATTATAAATAGAATAACATTATAGAAAGCTTGAGCTACTCACCAACAGTAATATTGAATTTCCTGTTTAAGAACAAATTGCTGGTGTTGATCTCCACTTCGTAAATTCCAGTCTGATTGATTTGGATTTTTTCAAAGCTGAGGTTTCCAGTATCCTCAGACACTTTTATATTGCTCCATTTAGTGCCGTTTAATCCTTTAACTTGCTTGAACCCACAGCTGGTTCATAAATTTATGTTTACATTTACGACATGGTTTTACTATCATAGCTCTAATTAATATTGACAAAGGATACATCATTCAAAAGTTCAAAAGCTCAAGGATTGAAATTTATGATCCTAATGTCACAGTGACGACACCTTTTTTATTGGTATCAATAAAATCTCATCATTATACGTGATATCGTAATAGTAAGTTGTGAACTGTTTTTGTTGAGAGACGATGAGAGATGAATTCAATAATGCACACATAGGTGTAAATTTTATGGCAATAATCCAGAACAAATCTGTTTTTATAGTCTAAACAGTTATATTTCAAGAGAAACTGAGAGGAACACTGCTTTGTTTACATAATATTTCTTCAAATAAAATTATATTTATACTTCCTATAAATTATGCAAGTTGTTTCTGAAGTAAAACACACAACTATTACATTTGCTAGAGTCTTCCAAACAGAAAAACTCTGCACTAGCAATCATTCTGCACAGCTGATTAAATAATTCAGAACATTCTAACAGTGCCACCAGCTGTTGTGGTCCCTTAATATCCACTAACTATAATCTGCACACACTCAATGTGAAATTTTGATGGAAGAAAAATATAGCCAATAAAAAGATTACAGAGATTACATAACTAGTTTGTATTTCACTTGTGCATGTGTTAAAGCATATATTTAGAACATTTTGTTTGATTTTGATTTTGTTTACCTTAATATTATCTTAGTATTAAGCATGTATATTTGAATATGTATACTCCTACCGAAGTTACACTTTGTAATTTATACACCACTAGCATCAACAAACAGAAAAAAGAAAATAATAAAAATTCCTGAACACTTCTCACCTGAGACTGAGTAGAAGTGTCCAAAATAAGAGTACCCATCAGATTAGGCACTACATTTTAATAACAATTTGCTTCTTGCCTGGTAAAAGGTGTGCTCTATTAAGTGTGAATGTGTGTTGTATGAATACAATCTGGAAATACTATGACATTTTATGACATTTTGGGATCATCATGTGACCTACAGTGGCATTTGTGTCACTCTTCCCCGCCATGTACACATTTTTTTCCCCAAGGTTTCATGGTATTGTAAAATATCATTTGGATGTCCACTTCACAATCATAGCAGAAGTCGTAGAATATACTGGTATTTTTGATCAACACTGGCTTATATTTGATCAACATTGTGAATTTGGACATATTACTCACTTGCCGTACTGTCTTTCACATAGGACATACATAAATATTTGGACACAGGGACTGTCTTGCCACTCTTGCTAAACTGACTGTCCCAGCACAAACTCTGTTGGTTAGGACAAATGTCATTATGCCAGACTGGTTTGTATTGTCATTCAAAAGAGATCAGGTGAGAGTATTTATCTGTCAAAATGCAAACATGTCAATGTGTCAAGTGTGGAGGACAAGTAAAATTCCGGCATCACAGGTTTGCACATATGGATCAAAACTTTGAGCATAAATTGACAATGGTTAATCAGGAATTATGTGGTAAAGCTTTACCACATAAACCTTCAGTCAGTTTGTAACTTATGCTATTGTGCCTTCAAATTTTCAGACAAAGTTTGACTGTATAAATTTTCATAATTACAGCTACCACAATTATGTTTAGTGTAATTGTGTTTCAGTTTAGTTGTGTTTTACCTTATATTTATTACCAGTTGCCACTTGATGTCTCCAAGTTCCATTTTTTTATATTCACATTGTTATAGAAAAAAAGTTTAACAGAAACCAAATTTTTAGTGGCCCTATCCTCAAATTTAAATGATAACTAGTTACGACTTATAGCTTTAACTTAAGTAATTTTTTAGTTTCTCTAACATGGTTTCATATATTTATTTTTATTAAAAATGTATGCAAATAAATTGATTATTACTTTCTCTAAATATTTAAACATCTCTGACTTTTAGTCTATATTGGCATAAATGATGTTCATATATGAATGGCAAACCCACAACTATCATCTTTCTAAAGAGCCCTCAGTTATGTCTGTAGTCCAGAGGGTTCATGAACTGTAACTGTTTTAGTTTGTTTATGTCGTGTTTGGGTTTGAGCTCAACTAGTGGGGCGACAGTTAAATGGTTAAGTGATCAGTGGGGATGACTTGACCGTTAAACTTCCATAGTATCAGATTGCCTTTTTGTCCTTTAACATCAGTTGATAGAGAGAAATAATCTCCCTCTTTCTTTGACTCTGACTTAACATCTGTTTCAACAACAAACATAAGGAGAACAAACAAACAGTTTAAAACACAGTAGTCTTATAAAGTTGTCAGTTGTATATAGTGAGATCATACTGAAAACTCAAAATCTGATTTAAGCCTGGAAACAGTGTTTCTTGATTTAAAATGCATAGTGAACATGTCAGAATAATTAACTGAAGCTCTTCTTTTATGATCATAACAAATAATGCTGGAGAATATGATTTTTAGGTTTAGTTTATGTAGCTACAGCGGCTGTCATTAAAGCAATGAAGAGACTTCCCAAATACTAAGACATTCTTGTTTATTTTTTCAGTTCTTCTCTTCATTAAAATTATTACGCTGATAATATAATTTGTAATAAAATATTAAATTAAAGAACCTTTTTTGTTCAAACAGTCACTTTTGATCTTATTTAGTTATTTTTCTGTAATTCAGAATCATTATATGTTTCATAATAACATAGTGCCATTTGTTTTGAACATAAAATAATTTGTGAATATTACCATCAATACAGTGTGCCTGGATTAAATGTAAATTGTGTATGTGAATACATAAATGCTTGTAAAGTTTTATTAAAAAATGTGCCAGACTGAGGATGGTCAGCTTCTCCAGCTATTGATACTTCTTACTCATTTTGTTCAAACATCTTTTTTTCCTTATCACTGCACCTTCGTTTGCTATCTGAGTGTTAATGAGACACTGTTCTCTTGATAGCTGCTTTGTAACAATATGTGTACAGACAAACAACAGGTATTCAAAGATAAAACATGGGATCTTTCTACAGATCTAAATTGTTCTCAGACAATTAATGCAGATTTTAATTCACTTACAACACTGTAATGTATGACTTGAGTTACTCACCATGGACAGTGACACTGAATGTTTGGGGTTTAATAGGTGCTTTCCCACTGATATCTAGTTGATAATTTCCAGCATGTTTAAATTCGATATTTGTTATGTTTAGAGATCCATTCTGTTTGTCCAGTTTCAACCTGTCTTTGAATTTCTCATCTTCAGAAAAATCGTTGATTCCTTTTGCTTCCTCTACTTTAACTATGATGGAGCCTTCAAACTTCCACAGTATCTGATCTTCACTCGTTACTCCAGAAGAGCTTTTTAGAGTGACATTATCTCCCACAGTCACCTCCAACGCATCACTAGATATACCTGGTGAAAAAAAAATTATAAAAAGATGTTATATTGTACAGTAAATTTACAGTATCACAGTCTTTTTTCATTATACCTCTCAAGTGTGCTCTGTGTTTTTTTTTTTGTTTTTTTTTTATGAATTGAAGAATCCAGATCAAGTGTGTACCACTACTGCTCTGCCATGGCCCTACTGTTACTTAAAATATAGTAGTCACCAACTACGAACATTGTTTTCATTTTTTTTCGGTAGGCTACCTTTTTTAAATAAGTAATTATAATGCTTTCATTCATACTGCTATTAAAACAGTGAATAAATGATATACAGAAAGCTTGCAAAGAAAATTTACATTATCAAAGAATATTATCACCGACTAAAGTCTAGGCTGAGTAACTTAATCAGTAAAGCTGTCTACACTGTGAAATTAATCTATTACTTTACATCATACATTGAACAGAACTTTTTTGTATGATGAGAGAATTCACAAGAGAGCAGAATTCAGTCAGAGAGCGCACACACTGAACAAAACCCTAGCATTTCAGCAATGAGTAATCCAAAGGCATCTGATTGTCAATGTATTCATAAGCTTAACGGAATCACATTTGATTGGTTTTACTTCTCAATGCTTTAAAACACACATAAAAATAAATATGATGTAACATGAGCACAGCAGATCTAAATTTTATGAATAGGAGTAATACCTGATCTCTAATTGGTTCCGGATCAACCAATCATAATAAAGATATGACCCCTAATTAAATTCTTAGGATGCATCCAAAATCACATGCATCCCTACTACACAGCAGGGGTGAGGCCAGAAATGTTTAAATTTCATATGAATTTAATTCATATTTCATATTCGGTAATGTGATATATCACGGTAATGAATATGCACAATATTGTTATCATGGGCACTTCTAAATACCGTGAATAATTGTATATGATAAATTATTCCGAATTTGGAATACATTTTAAGAATAATTTTCCCATCAACTGGTAAAAATGCACAACACTGCTGTGTGCTTCTTGAAAGACTTTGGTGCACTCTGATGTAAACAAGCACGCATGAGAAGCACATGGGGGAACACATGAGAGACGCGCTGAATGAAAGCTAGGGATGTCAACGATTAATCGATGATCGATTAATTGTCGATAAGAGATGCAATCGATTAAGGCTGTCAACCGATTTAATGTTGGGCCACACGAGACTCATGCACAAAACACGTGCGAGCGGCTGTGAGTGACGGTGACCATATATAAATGCATCATCATTAATTTACAATGTACTAATTAAGCTTTTAATGTGATTTAAACTTTAAAAGTACATTGAAATAGAAACAAAACAAAAGTAATTCAACTTGAAAAGCAATAGAAATGTAATAACTAAGTAATTTCATCAGATAAATGCGCTTTGCAGGGCTGCGGGACACAGTGACAGGACAGGTAGATAGACTATTAATTCCTACAACTTGTTATTTCGTTCCTACGACTTATTCATTTGTGGCAATTGTCCATGTTTCATTAATTTTGTTCCCAAAATAACCCATGGGTTAACTGAAATAAAGGAATAAATTAATAAATCGAACAAATTCTTAATTCATGTAATCTTTAATTTCCCTACCACACACAATAAAAGAGATGAGATTAAAAGTGAAAAATAATAAAATAAACCTGCAAAATTAGAGGGTTAGACTGTGAAGATTTAGGAAAAGAAACCGGCAAACCAGAACAAAGCCACATAAATGAAGGCTATATCTCAAACGGCATCCAGAGCCATGGTCACGATCTAACATTTTCCTAACCCTATAAGAGCACAAATCTTCAGTTTTTTATTGGGAGTGTGCACAAATGAAAGTAAACACTTTTGCGAAAGTTTTGTGTTTTTTTATGTCTCAGCTGTTTCGTTCGCGCCGGAGTCTGGCGCATACGTATATTGTAGTGATTCAAACTTACATCCCAGTCTTTTCATTATCAAAATAAAATACAGTCAACTAAACATTTAAAAGATTACATTGGTCAGTTTAAATAGAGCGTAGTATACCGATCCACTCTGCTGTTATGCCAATGACGTTTTTGCTCATATAAAGAGGATCATCTTTTCCATCTATGTGTGAATGTGTGTTAAGTAGTTTACATTATAAATAATATAAACAAAAATCCACAACATTGCAATTGTGTTTTAAAATACAACAAGAACCACAAAACCATTTAAAGAGGTGCGTTCAGCGGTCTCCGTGCCAGAAAACAGTCAACAAAGTAAAATGATCTCAAACGTACGACACACTCTCTTCATTTTATCAAATTATCATAATCACATCTATTCATTTTATAATCCTTGTACTAGCATTTTATTCAGCCTAAAACCCCATTAATTCAAGTGAGAAAGCGTTTTGTGTGTGTGTGTGTGTGTGTGTGTGTGTGTGTGTGTGGATTTTGAAAATCCTGTCATGCCTGTGGCTGCGTGCATGCAATAGACGCATTTTGCAGCATTATGGTCAACGATTAATCGATTAATTGATCGTTAATTTAAATTCAGACGTTCACTGATCAGAGCGAGAGCGTCGCGAAAAGTCACAAAAGAAGTGTGTTTTTGGTTGCCAGGGCAAGACAACCCTGCACAGATTACCAAAAAAAAAACGGCATTAAGGGACCAGTGGATGGAGTTTATTTTTACAGAACATCAACGGAGTTGTACAAGTGTTTGTGTTTGTTCCCTGCATTTCGAAGATGCTTGTTTTACAAACAAGGCCCAGTTTGACGACGGATTGCAGTCCCAACGAACAAGGGCCACGATCGTGTGTTGGAACCGCAGGCGGTGAGTAAAACTGCTTCAAATATCTCTGCCTCCTTGTTAGTGCGTCCGCCTCCCATGCTGGAGACCCGGGTTCGAGCCCCGCTCGGAGCGAGTCGTTGCTGCTTCTGCTCTCGTTCAGTTTCAGCCTCGGGATCTGATTCTGGATCATAAATAAACGGCTGAATCTGACTGTAAGCCATGGTTTGTTTTGGATGGTTTTTCCTTCACGGTAATGTCACAGCTTCCACATGCTCTCAACGCAAAAGCTTACTCGCGCTCGTGATTCTTTAGCTCCGCCCACACGTCACGCCTCCAGCCGGTCGTGTTTTTCCGGGAAAAATCGGTACAGACTATCTTTCTCTTATGAATATAATAAAACTAAAGACTTTTTGGAGTTATGAAGGATGCAGTACTACTCTATAGGTACTCAAGATTAACAGGATATTGAGTGAAAACGAGCATTTCACCCCCCCCCTTTAATATTAGGTATTATGATATTTAATAACACATTGTTAAAATCGAAAGTTGCAGCTGTGTTATTTAATGAACTAACATGAACTAAGAATTGTATTTTTTTTTTACAAATAATAACTTCTGTAGCAAATGTAGTTCTTGCACATTGTGAATGTTAATGCATTAACTAAGGTTAACTAATAAGGTCTTATTTTAAAGAGATAAAAGACCTATTGGTCTTTATAGGTCTTTTGCACTTTAATCTGTGTAAAACTTTATATATATTTTTCTGTATTGCTTTATTGTTTAGTTATTTTTGTTACAAGAAAAAGTTATTAAATCAGTTCTACTGTATTATGACCACTTTTCAATATCGTGATAATACCATATACCTTGATAAAAGCATTAGCAATTAATCGCAGCATGAAAATTTGATACCAGCATATCCCTACTCAGCAAACTAACAGTTAGAGGGGAGGATGTTCTGGATGCTCTGCCCAAGCAGTCAAACTGACGTCATCAGAGTGGAAGCAAATTTTCTGAAGTTACCAAAACAGTGGATTATTTTTTCAGTGGATTAATTTGCATGGATTAATTATTTACCTCAAGACTAGCAATGTGCACTAACAATGTAAACAGTGCATTTTGATTTAATGAGGACTTTAAGTGGGTAGGCCTACAACAAACAGGGTGGACAAAGTGTAATGTAAGAAAACTGCATGTCAAATTGTCAACAGAGAATACAGCACAAAGGTTGAATACACAATACTTCTAAAGCATTGATTAAAATTTACTAATATATTATCAATCTAACACAGCTGATATTGGTATGTTCATATAATAAGGACAACATGGCGAATGTAGTAAATCCAGATTAAATTTAAACTACACACATTCATACTACATTTTCAAATCAATAACCAAGTACAGACACTCACTCACAAACACATACAATCCAATGCTTGGATCAAAAAGACATACATATATACATACATATACATACATATATATATATATATCTTTTTTACATTGCTCATTGTGTTACATTGTTTGTGGGTTATTTTATTTTTATTTTTTTCTAAATCTAAAACATGTGTTTTTAAACTCAAGTATGATTATAATATAAGCACTTTTTTGCTTCAGTCCTGGTGCCCATTGTTACTTTTCAGAATCTATTCATAAATGTAACATTTAACTGTTAAATCATGCAATTAAATAATAATAATAATTATTTTTATCATTACTTTTGTTAAACCAAATTATTGATTGTTTAGTTATTGGAATTTATATTTTCCTTAATCTTATTCATACATGTTGATGACTCATGGCTCTCTACAGACTTTCAGTTAGAAAATTGATTTTGTTATACTACGTGCATCTAGAGGGTGATAATGATAATAATAAAATAAAAAAACCTTAGTTGTGTAATACATTGTGTATTCTGTAATTATACTATCGTAATATAGTATGCATCTGTTTACTTTATTCCATAAAGTAAGTGAGAGGTATGCCTATGTGCACCCTGTGCCTTTTTAGATTTGAGACGCACCTAAACTGACTGACAATAACTCATTAAACTTTTTTAAAGCCCATATTTCAAGTTGAAGATCCCTGTGTAGGAACTAAATTTTCTTGAAGAAATTAATCATAAATGTGCATTAAAAAAGTTTTTTAAATAAAAATTACTTCCACTGTCAAAAACGCTCTGATTGGAAGTGATGCTACGGCCGGTAAATCTCATCTCTTCGTAATTGAGTCAGACAGTGAAGAGGTTGCAGTTGGGGTTAATGCCAACTCTTACTATGGGCCATTGCCGTATTATTAAGAGCCGCCTAGGCGAGAGAGGGGTCAGGCAGAGTTAAGGGGAAGGGTAAATGGACAGAGGATAGAGATAGAGTTGTGGTGTGAGGAGAATCGGTGGAGTGACCACAGGCTATAGCTAATTGTGGCTAATGTTGTCTCCATGTTTATCACACTGCAGTATCTTTAATAAATCATATTTAGCAATATTGCTATCGATTTTGTTGTTTTTCAAGAATCCATGTAGATTGTCACCATATATGCCAGCAACTTGTGTCTTAAAATGTTTCATTTAGATCCCAGATTTTAAATAAATGCTGTAGGGTGTAGGCTTACATCTGTGACGGTCAGCTAGTCTGGACAGGGATGGAAATGCTGCGCATTTCTGCACAACATAGTTTATCGTGAAATTTTTTAGAAATTGCTAGCTGATTTTTAATCAGTAACTGCTTTCAGACCTGTGTCCGCATGTTCTGCTTCTGCAGATGTCAAGCGTTTGGGCCGTATATCTGAACAACATAACCGACCAGCTGGAATTCCGAGCATAGATACAGACGGTTGGTCTGGGAACGCCCCCGGGAACGCCCCGTCACGTGATGTGAATTTAGCCCGTGGGGGAAAACCAGTGCTGAGTCCGAATTCGCCTACTTATACTACGACCTAAAAGTATGTACTTTTTTTGTGAGGGAAAAGTACATACTTTTGAGTGTGTAGCAAAAGAGTATGCACACCTGGGACATACTTCGATGACGTCATGCAACATGAACGACAACGTGGTTGACTAGTTACACACACCACAACTGTTAACGTTTCATTAATTCTTTATGTCCAATAAAATTTTATTTACTGTTCCCATCATTTTTTCTCATCGTTTTTTTTCACAATACATTTTACTATGTGTACTTCTACCAAGTTGAGGAGTGAGGAAGCAGGGCTGCTTCATCGTAGAACCAAACGCAGGTCGTTTGTGAGGCGACTGGTTCTGACGTTCATGTGCAATGTGTGTAACGAAATAAATTATAACTTTAATTAGGGTTAAACATTTGAATTCTTACACTTAAAAGCTGAGGGCGCATCTCCGCTGCTGCACCCGGCTGCCATGTTTACATCACCACAAAGCCATCGCAAAGCTCCTCCCTCCCGTACGCAATGGGTTGTGGACAATATTAGCACTTAGAGTGTGCATTGATCTGCACTTCGAATTCTAACCGGAAATAGTAGACCATCCGGGTATCTTTGGAATACTATTTTCAACATACTACGATTTGGGACGTACCAATTCTAGTTTCGCATACTATTTAGGACGGATAGTATGCAAATTGGGACTCAGCACAGGGGGCAAGGAACTCGACCGGAAGTTGAAGTCGGGTAGGGGCTGCCACCTTTTAGCAGAACTTCACTTGCGTTAGCCTTCCCATTGACCGGCTGTCATACTACTCCCCTCTATTCCGACGGATTATGTAAATGAGCTCGCATGTACTGCGGAGTACGTGTATGAAAGCAGTTAAGTGTTCCGGTAAGGACGGGAATATACTGTTCATGTAAATACAGTCATTGTTACAAAAACCTACTATAATAATGATAACGACAAACTCTCTTTTCTGTTACCACCTCTCAGACGGAGTAAACCAGGGGTGCTGCTCAACACTAATTCTGGCGGTCGACTGTCCTGCAGAGTTCAGCTCCAATTCTAATCAAACACACGCAACTAATTAGGTCTTCAGGCTCTCTTAAAAATTAAAGGCAGGTGTGTTTGATTAGGAATGGAGCTAAACTTCGCAGGAGGACAGTCGATCGCCAGGTGCAGGCGGGTTGGGCACCCATGATCTACCCACACTGAGAAACATGGCGGCAGCGCTGTCGTTACGTCATATGACACGTTCTCTGGGAAAAGGCGTTTTTTTGGAGCGTAGTTTAGAATACACTTTTTTTCTTAATTTCTGCCCATGGGCGTTGTAAAACATATGTATTCTTTTTAAATTAACATTTTCATATAAGATTCTGTATAAATTAAGTCATATGAGGATATGTATATACAATTAAATTGAAAGATGGCCTTTAAGGGCCAAAAGAAAGTCTGCGTATAGGCCATTATTATTATTATATTTTATAACTCAAAACAGTAACCAATAAGTTTATCTGTCTTCAGTTTCCACGGATGGTGATGTATTAGCCTAAAGGCCGTCAGTAAACACACACACACACAAACTATTTACCCACCCACATTTAATGTTTGCTGTCATATTAACAGTGTGATCACCAACTCTATATAAAATTAATGTAATTGTGTATGTTAAGAATCACAGGAAATGACAATATGAAAAGGCTAAGAACAAATGCGCATTATGGGTTTCCTGTTTATAACGAAACCGAAAGTGTAAAATTAATGAGCAGAAATCTGACTTACCTTCCACAAACAATAAAAACCAAAGAAGGCAAGAATAATTCCGCATATTGGTGCTGTTTTTGACCGCGTCCTGGATGAATAATCAGGGCTACTGCTGCTGATGGGCTCGAGTTAAACCGACAAGTCACTTGTAACGTTGGTGATGTCCTGTTCGCGAACGAATCGTTGAATTTAACCGGTTCTTCTTAGTGAACCGGTTGAACCAGTTCACCAAATCGAACTGAATCGTTTGAAACGGTTCGCGTCTCTAATACGCATTAATCCACAAATGACTTAAGCTGTTAACTTTTTTAACATGACTGACACTCCCTCTGAGTTAAAATAAACCAATATCGCTGAGTAATTCATTTACTCAAACAGTACACTGACTGAACTGCTGTGAAGAGAGAACTGAAGATGAACAACCGAGCAGAGCCAAATAATGAACGAACACGCCCACTACTGGAGCGGTTCTCGTAGACGCCTCATTGGCCGCTCGACCGCACGTCAACGTCGCCGCCATATTGGAGCGGGTAACTCTCATAACTCTCACATCAGGGGGGTATTCCAGAAAGCAGGTTATGTGACATACCCGGGTATGTTTAAGAGTAAATAAGTGGATAACCTCAACTTTCGGTTCCAAAAAGGAGGTAACTTTCAGGGTATGTTAGTAGTCATAGCAACTCACTCTCTGAAATAACCTGCTCCGGAGCAGCTTCTGTTCCAGGGTTAGTTCACTTCAGCGAGCCTTCAGTGGGCGTGACGGATAGCGCACATTATATAATATATATATATACAGGCACGTGCACAGGTAGAGGGCTCAACCTGTGCAGAGCACATGCCCTTTTTGCCCTTACACTCCGAAGTGCCCTTTTTTTGGTGGTGTTTTATTTTTATTTTTATCAATGCTACTGGTCACCCTTTACGTCTGTCTGTCTGTTTTACAAATATTTAGCAAATGAAAGTTCTTAAAACGAGCTTGTGTAAATCTTATTCGATCCTCAAGCTGTCAGTAAGCTGATAACTCCGCCCCCTCTATATTCATTAAATCAACTGAAGTTCCACAGCAGCCGCACAGTAGACAACAGCTGAGCTGAACAAAGTTTTGCGAAGGGTAAATACATATCTTATTTATTTGATGTCTGACTGACTCACTGACTGAGACATGCGGGACGTCGCCTGAGAGAGAGGGCTAGCATTTGCCATCTAGTCATAGCCAATACATAGCCAACACAGCCTGTGCATACAGTTGCATTTCATCTTTTATAAAATGCTATTTTGGCCAAATTTACCACAGGAAAAACTGAGCGCTCCGTCTATATAGCTACAAAAACTAGTTTGTAACCTGTAACGTTAGATGAAAATGTAATGTGATGCCGGCAGGGGCAGGCGCCGTCGCCGTTTTAATGATGGACAAAAAAAAAAAAAAAAAAAAAAAAATCACATTTGCTGGCCAAAAACAATATATTGATAAGCAATACGACAACATATAATTTGTTTTTACCATCGGAAAATCATAACAGGTGCGCCCCCCCCCCCCCCCCCCCGCTGTTTCGTACTGGAACTTACACAGCGACGAGTGATCCTCGTCACCTACATAACATATATTTCTAAGAAATTTCTTCTATGATTTATGATTGCTGATACACTTAATTTATTAACATTTAGGCTAATCACGTGATGGTATACTCTCCGCTCGTCCTCACATGTATAAAATGTTGTAAAACATGGTTTTAGTACAGTAATGTAGTAAGGTAGTAACAAAAAAAAATTACAGATCACTGTGAAATCGTTATATTTTATCATGCAGAATGTAATTCATGATTCATTCCAAGGGTTCATTTATTTGATCCAAAATACAGCAAAATCAGTAATTTTGTTTAATATTTTTACAATTTTAAATAACTGTTTTCTATTTGAATATATTTTAAAATGTGATTTTATTTTTGTGATCAAAGCTGAATTTTCAGCATCATTACTCCAGTTCAGTACTCTTCAGTGTCACGTGATCGTTCAGAAATGCTTTTCACTGCAACTGTACTTTTCACACTATTTTTATTTATTTTTTTATTGCTGGCTTATTTTAGGGAAAGTGTAGTGAATAAGAGACCTTCAAGAGACCAACATCCCTGGTCCACCACAGTGTCAAATTTTGCCAGGTACATGGCTCACAGAAGGTTGATGTTGTAATTAGGGTTAAAGAAGTCCTTAAAACCCTGTTTATCTATATTATCTAATTATCTAATATTATTATTATGGTTGTTATTAATCGTGAATAAATCTAAAGCTTTTGAGACTATTATTTTGTGTTATTGAATTTGTCATGAAGATGTGACCATTTCTTCCTTTTATGCAGGCTTACTAAATAATCTTGATATAAAAAAGGGAGGGGGGGGGTGCCCTTTTTCAGTTTCAGCACATGCCCCTCAAAAGGTCTGTGCACGGCCCTGTATATATATATATATATATGTAGCCTAGGTAATGTTTAACTTAATATATATATATATACATATATATATATATATATATACATATATATATATATATATATATATATATATATATATATATATATATATATATATATATATATATAAATCTATGAAAATGCTTGTGACTCTTGCTGATACTATTTCTCTTGTGTTCCACTGACTTTTTTATGATTTATAATTAAGAAAGTATTTTTACGGGCACAATTCTGAAAGTCACACCAAATTATATAGTGTCACGCTATATGATGAACTGCGCCACTCCACAATTTGTCAACGCAAAAAACTGTATTTTATTTGCATTTAATTAATTCAATTCAGTTAACATACATAAGACAAAAAAAAAAAAACATACAAACATTGACTGAAAACTTTTTAAATTATAAGAAACTCAGAAATATGATTAAATCAAACACCATCTAATTTCAATAACATTCAACATGAACAATTAAAAATTGGAGGAGAGTGTGTGTTGTAACAACAATTCTAATTGTTTAACAATAAAAACCTAATCAATTTACAATTAGTTGAATGTTTTAGATTGAAAATTCATAGATATTAGTAAAACCAGATACAGTATAGAACATACAATGTATCATTTGCCTATGAATTATACAATTAATCTTGAGACCTCCTCTCTCCTTGCATGGTCAGCATTGCGTCTTTTCCTGTATTTTTTTTTCTGTCCTCTCTTTATCTGAGATTTCTGCCTGACAGACAAAACATTGCATCTTTTAATAGACAAAGCATTGCAAATATGGTAAAACATGGTTAAATTAAGTATAACATTGAAAAGAAATACATAATTTAAGGTAATTTAATGTTCACTATTACATTCATTGAATATGTTTTGAATAGTTATGTATTTATCATTAATTCAGTTCAGTTTATTTGCCAGACTCATGTCCAAAAGCCACGCAAGACAGGACAGGTAAAAAAACAAAAAACAAACAAACAACAGTCAGTAAGAAAAAAAAAATAGCAAATACAGTAATTAAAATACATACAGACATTTCAGCCAATGCACTCTCAGTCTGGATGTGTACCTGTAGCAACTCACTAAGGGATTTGAGAGTGCCACCATGATACTGTTAGTAGACTCATCCAGACGTTGCATAAATTTAAACATCAAATGTCTTAAAAGTGCTTTCAGTGTGGTTACTCCTACAGATACAAACATCTGACTAGCACTCCCTCCTCTGGGAACCTTGAGTAAAATTATCATTGCATCATTGTAGGCAACTTGTAACTTCTGCATGGTAGATTTTTTTGTAGGAAGACCACAGATGGGCTGTATAGAGAGGTGTACAGTAAGCTTTGAACAGAGCCACTTTAACTAGAACAGTAACTAAACTTACGTGCTATGGTGTTTGCCTGTGCATATAACTTATAACACTGTCTGTATATATCATCATCATTCATATCATCTGCAATACAATGACCAAGGTATTTAATCTTTTTGCAGACCTCAAGACAATTATTGGCTAGCATGAACACAGGAAAATTAAGCAATTTATCCTGTTTCGTTCTGCATATTAACACAGCACTTTTGTTGGAATTGTATTTTATATCAAATTCCACACCATAATCAGAGCATATATTAAGAAGCTCCTGCTGCCCAGCACTACTCGGACTAAAAGTAACAAGGTCATCTGCATACATAAGATGATTCACCAGCATGCCACCAATCATACAGCCAGTGTTGCAACCATTAAGTCTCCTTGACAGTTCATCCATATATAAATTAAATAAGACAGGGGACAAGATTCCTCCCTGCCTAACACCATTGGACACTCTAAAGGGGGTGGATATGCTACCCCCCCCATTTGATATGCATCTGCTGGTGGGCATACCAATAGGCAAGAACCCTCACAATATACCCAGGGACTCCCCTTTGCTTTAGCTTAATAAAAAGCTGTTTGTGATTCACGCGATCAAATGCTTTGGAGGCATCAATAAAACACATGAGAATAGTGGAATTTTTAGACTTATACAAATTCACTATTTCCTTAAGAGCATAAATACACATGTCTGTGCCATGGTTTGGCTTAAATCCAAACTGATTATCCAGGGAAGAGATATACCCACTCACTCTATCAAGGAGGATTCTTTCCATTACCTTGGATAAAATACTGGCCAATGCTATAGGTCTATAATTATCCAGGCAGCCAACTTTTCCAGCTTTGTCCTTAATAACTGGGACAAGCAGAATAGATAGCATTGAATCTGGAAGTATGCCATGGATCAACAAACCAGTAAAGTTGATCGCTAAGAGGGAAGCAAGCCTAAGACTGGCATTTTTCAGATGCTCTGCAGTTATTGAATCCATACCACATGCTTTATTGTTAGGTAATTTCCATATGGCACCAAATACCTCATGTGTCAGAATACTTATTGATTCATTACTGATAGCAGAGTCCTCCACGTGTGGATCATGTTTTAAACAATTAAAGAGGGAACTATAGTGCTGTCTCCATATTTCAACAACATTATCTTCTCCGGAGACTCCTTCAACAGTACAAGGAAGGGAAGATTTACAGTTATTGAGGGATCTCACCTCCTTCCAAAAGTCAGTAATATTGTTGCTCATCATTTTGCTGGCCATAGAGTCAGCCCTCATGGCATGCTCATTTCTAGATATAAAACGAACAGCATACTTATATCTGGCATTGGCAAGCTTTTTATTCTCAAGCTCAGGGCCCTGCCTAGGTCTCCCAGCCAGGGCCCAAAGCTTGTAAGCTTCCCGAGCTTCAGTGTGATATGGTGCTACATGCTCATTCCATCCTGGTCTAATATTATAGGCCCTGTTTCTCCTGTGTTTTTGAAGAGGTTTACCACCCTCCAACAGAGCAGCCACAACATCATCATACATGACACATAGATTACTCTTGTGCTCCTCAATCTGACAGTTAACATCCTTACACATAATAGCTTCTCTGGGCAGATAAACATTACTTAGATAATGGTCTGTATTAGAATAATAAGCCAAAAGATCCTCTTCAGAAAGAGTTGACCAGTCTAATTTAGTACTCACATTACCACTGATAGCATTGTTGTTGCTGACTGTAGATGGTAATTCTTCAATGTTAATTGTGAGGGCCAAAGGTATATGATCCGTTATTGTGACCCCATACTTAATACCCATATTCTCTATGGCTTCATGCCCATCAGCTGTACTAAAACAATGGTCAAGCCATAATGTTGAGTGCCAGGCTTCACTTATGTATGTATAACTGTCTGCAGGCAACAGTACTCTACTTGATAAAGTGAAGTTATTATCTTCACTGAAGCAGATCAGATGCTTAGCAAATAATGAGTTACTGTCATTGATATCAGCATTCATATCCCCAACAACATATACACTGCAGATGCTATTGTCTTGAATAAAAGCATTTATAAAAGCCAGTCTATTTAAATATTCAACCTCATTCTCAGTAGACTCATATGGAGTATAAACATTTAAAATAACAAAATTGTTACATTTATAAGTATATTGTATGCCAATACACCAGTCAACATCAAGCCTGATCGGTTTTATCACAGCATCAAGCTTTTTATCCCAGAGCACAGCCACCCCACCTGGGATTCTGCCTCTGACTAAAGCCTTACTAAGATCAGTTGTTGACTCTCCCACTCCAAGAAAGTTTTCATTAAGAGTGTTCAGTTTCTCTAAATCTTGTTTAGCAATAAAAGTCTCTTGCAAACATAAGATGTCACATTCGGCAAGCAAATTGTCCACCACAGAACATCGAGCTTTATCCCCTGCACTCTGTCCCAGGCGCAGTCCACGGCAGTTGTAAGACAGTACCCGAATTGACATTTTCATGCTGACGGGTCAACACCAGAGTGCCCATTTACCTCCCTTTCGGACGGCACACGACAAAAACCAACAACACTGGCCTTACGTGGCTCATAAAAAGCCTTATTAGAGCTCCTTCTGGCCAGAGCTCAGGAGTGTACATTTCACCAATATCATTACATTCAGCAGTCACTTTAAAAGAGCCAACCCTGCTACCTGCATTATCTATTTTTTGACAGGTGACCACTCTGTTAAGTTTACTTTTAAGATAATCAGCAAGTGTATCAGCATCAAGTTCTGGAGAAAATTTTGTTGCAAAAACACTCACTATTTTGGTCTTCACAGTTTTAATAGTACTCACGGTTCCAGTGCCGATGATTGAAGCTGGGCCAGATCTTTTACGTCCCGCGGTAGTCGCATGCCCACCCAAGGCTGTAGCAGCAGACTTTGTCTTCTGCCGAGCCCGGCCGTTTCTCACAACTTTACTCCAACTTGGAGAGCCAGTGGAAGACACTGACCCAGCAGGATCCTTCCCCGTAGCTGCATCCACCGCGACAGTCCCCTCGCGTCTGCACTGCACCAGTTCAGGACAGCGCGCAAATGCGTCTCCCATTATGTGCAGGTCCACCAAGCCTTCAACTCCCTGCTCCACAGCCATCGCATGTTCACCACCTCGTACACCCGGCGTCGGCTCCTTAGCGTTCCCCGGGCCTTGGTGAAAGGCCTTCTTTGATCCTGGAGAGATCCCAGCAGCAGCAACAGCACTAGCAGTCGGGTTGCCAGATCTACACTCCAGAACAGATACCCGGTGGTTGATTTCCACAGCTTCAGCACGAACTTGTTCACAAACACCCGTCTGGAGCTGGGTTATGTGTTTTAGAGCTCCCACTTCAGCACAAAGCTGCTCCATTCTCCGAAGCAAACAGGAGACATCTAGACTCGAGAATGTTACCGGAGGGAGCTCATCCAAGTAATAGGAAACAAATCTAGGGATATTAGACCCACATTCATTCAGTACTTTAAGGCAGAGTTTTATGTTGTTGGCGTCTTTGTGCTGCCCTTTGTATGCAACACATCTCTGCGAGGTTCCCGGACAGAGCTCAAACAAAACTTTCTTGGAGGCTTCAATTGCCTCAGAGTCAAACGTGTTTGTAGCCAATAAGACAATCTCATCCTGGCTTAGGGTCTTAATTTTCACAGCAAGGAAGTTTAGTAACTCATCCTCCACTATTACTTTGCCATCAGTTGTCCCGTAGATTTCTGGTTTTAGACGAGACCGTTTAAAAGCACGAGCGCCCAGGTTGCAGGCATCCATATTGGTCCATTAAAAAAGGTGTATGTAATATTGTGTGACAAATATATCATATGGTGTGACTTAGTCACACCATATGATAAAGTGTCAAACCATATGATGTTTTGTTCAGTTAAGCTAGGGTAGATTTTTAAGAATTAATAAGAAAAATTTGTATGAAAGTGTTTAATTTATATGTATATTCATCACAACTTCTCTATACAGCTGGGCTCGTCAACCATAACTCCTTCGAGGACAGCCAGAAACCTAGGAGTTGTGATGGATCATCAGTTAAGCTTCACTGACCACATTGCTACAATGACCCGGTCCTGCAGGTTTGCCTTATACAACATTAGGAAGATTAGACCCTTCCTGTCAGAGCAAGCAACCCAACTTCTTGTCCAAGCTCTTGTTCTGTCCAGACTGGACTATTGTAATGATTTCCTGGCGGGCCTTCCTGTATGTACTGTCAAGCCTCTGCAAATGATCCAGATGCAGCAGTGAGGGTTGCCTTCAATGAGCCAAAAAAAAAGCTCATGTTACTCCTCTCCTCATCAAGTTACACTGGCTACCAGCAGCTGCTTGCATCAAATTCAAGGTACTGATGCTTGCCTACAAGACGACCACTGGCACGGCACCAACTTACCTAAGCTCACTGGTTAAATCCTATGTGCCCTCCAGAAGTTTGCGCTCTGCAAGTGAACAACGCCTTGTGGTGCCATCCTAAAGAAGTTCAAAATCACTCTCACGGACCTTTTCCTGGACTGTGTCCAGCTGGTGGAATGACCTCCCAATCTCAATTTGTACAGCTGAGTCTTTACTCATTTTCAAGAAACATCTAAAGACTCATCTTTTTCACCGGAACTTAACCTACTAACACCAGCACTTTTTCTTTTCTTGTCTTTTTCATTTAATTAAAAAAAACAAAAAATACCTGGCTATGCGTTCTATACTAGACTAACTGAGACTTGTCATGGCACTTGTATACTGTTGTTGTTCTCTTGTTGACCTGACTGCTTCTATTGTTCTCATTTGGATGTCGCTTTGCATAAAAGCGTCTGCTAAATGATTAAATGTAAATGTAAAAAATGTCACACCATAAGACACAAAACATTGACCACTAGTGAGCATATCAGATACAGAGCTTTTCAACTAAAAATTTAAAAGCCAGAACTCACTTCTTGATCTTTTAAACCCATCCAGAGATGACACTGCAGCCTCCTGGTTGAGTGTTTACTTCTTCATAATAATGATGTCAAAATTATTGCCCGTTCAAAATATAAATTGCAGTGTCACACCATATGACACCCATTTTACGGACAAAATGTATTTGGCCATAACTTGCTTTAAAATCATACACAGACATCAACACTTTCTGTGTCTGTTGAAATAGCCCAATTCTGTTACTTACACTGTAAATCTATAAATTATTTATACTTTGCTGATATACGATGTGATGTCATATTAGTAAGGTCACACATACCCCAGACAGTCACACCACATGACAAATTCGATGTTTAGATAAAATTTTAAGTAGAGGTCTTTAAACACCAACAACAGCTATGGCATGCTGTAATCATATCTTGTCAGAGAATCAGAATCAGAAATAGCTTTATTGGCAAGTATGCTTGCGCACACAATGAATTTGTTTTAGTGACATAAGCTTCCAGTACACAGACCAACACACAGACAAAAAAATAAATAAATAAGTGTATAAACCGAGCGGCAACCTCACGCTCTCTCTCGTGAAGCCAATAAGGAAGTGACTAAAACTGCAATTCATCGACTGGCCGCTTGAGGCTGGCTGCAGAAGAGAGTCAGTCCCATAGACTTCCTATGTTAAAATGTCCAACTTTACAGCAGAAAAAACGTTTACAGACTGGTTCAAAAAATTATTTTGGTCTATATTGCTAATTTTGCCCTTCATGACAACTGTGAGGGGGGTGAATTTTTTTTATAACTCATCCGTTTAAATTGTATTAAGCCTTAAAGTTCTGCATAATTAAGGGCGTGGCCACTTGAGTGACAGGTGGATTGCCGCTGCTGACAATGCCAAGATGGCGACGGCTCGCTCTGCACACTTTAGGCTTCAAAACCGCTATTGAGGAGTCTATGGGTGACGTCACGGACACTACGTCCATATTTTTTTTTACAGTCTATGGTATAAACATTTGTGCTATAAATGATAATGGAATAGGATTGAATAAGATGCAGGGATGTACTAGGATGGAGGGGTAACAAATAAATATAAGGATATTGCACTTTATTTTGCATAAGCATAAGTGGGGAACATTTAAATGTGCATGAGGTACACTGAAAAAAGTAAATTTACTTAATTTTTATTTGGCAAGTTTTTGCACAAGAATTTTTCAAGTAAATTTACCACATTTGGAAATTAAGTAAATCTACTTAACTAAGTTAAGTAAAAAAAAAAAAATAATTATAATAATAAGTACATTTTATTGAGTAAAATTTAATTAAATAATATTAAATCAATGCATTTAGCAGACACTTTTATCCAAAGCGACTTACAGTGCATTCAGCAGTGGTGTCAAAAGTATTGGCTTTCATTACTCAAGTAGAAGTATAGATACTAGGTCTTAAAAAGACTTTTGTAGAAGTTGAAGTATCAACTCACGCTTTTTACTCAAGTAAAAGTGTAAAAGTACTGGTTTAAAAAACTACTTAAAAAGTATAAAAGTAAAAGTAATGTAAGGGAACAAATGCCATTAAGAACAAAAGCTTAGGCCGCACCACAGGGGCCTATTGTGAACTACCCCACCTCCTAAAAAAAACATTTTTCTAAAGGCCATAATGAATATAATGTTATATTAAATGTTCATGTTGAAAAATTTGGGATGCACTAGGCTACATGTTTCAGCAACATATATGCCCATTGAAAATGAACGCATTTTAGTACAATGCAAATACATTAAAGGACTAGAGATATGATTACTAGTTGCCAATAAGTATTGTTATGGTGCAAAAAGTCAAACTTTAGAGGCATGTCATCAATAACCTTTAATGGAATGTAAATGTACATCCAAGCTTAGCTGCAGGAATCTGCGAGGGCAATGGACAAGAACATTGGTGCAGGCTTAGTAACAATTACTCTTGTAACGTTGTCTATTTACAGTAAACATTATAGTGCTGTCAAAATTAATGATTAATCCAAGTGATTAATCAATAACTAAAAAGGAAAATTAACTCATAATCCCGATACCTTCTTGATTGACAGCTTCCTGTATTCGGTACATACGTATGCTATGTTAAGTTACAAAGTTGGTATAGCCTAGATATCACAACATTGTCAATCGCAAACGATAATTTATTAAAACGTCTCACTACCGAACTACCAACAGTAGCTTTATTTGTGGAGAACGAAGATAAAGCACCCATTTGGTAAATGAGCCAGTGAGAAATAATAACTTTTAAATAGGGTCCAGTGCCTTTTCGATACTTTTAAAACAGTACAGGCGCCTAAATGGTGCCTGAACCTATACTTAAAAAAAAGAACCTAAAAAAAAAAAAAACTATGGATAACTTAAAAGAACATTCCAAATATTTTAAATAAATCCATAGCTTTCACCTTGGATGCTCTCACTTCCCAAGTTGTGCTTCCCTTAATCTAAGGCTAATAAATGTATTTCACAATCTGGGTCATTATTTAATATAAAACCACACATAATTCTACTGTATATCTGTCACTCACTCTGATATTTAGTTAAGATGAGTGCTGTCTGTCACTGTCTTAAATCAGTTCTGTGAATTACTGTATGCTCATTCTTTATAAAGTAGCAACAATGTCGTTTGTAAAGTACAGTAATGTGCAAAAGTCTTAGGCACATTAGTATTTTCACCCCAAAAAAGGGTTTTAAGCCAGTTATTTAAATCTTTTGCTTTAGTGTGTCCATAGTAAATATCAGTTTGCCATTAATTTTAATAATAATCTAGTGCAATTTTGAATGCACAAGCAGTTTGACAACCGCAAAATGAATGTTTGGAAATGTAAACTGATATTTTCTACCGACACACTACAGCAAAATATATAAATAGCCGAACACCATTCTTTTAAGTGAAAATACTAACGTGCCTAAGACTTTTGTACAGTAGTTAGTGTATGTATAAAGTACGTATGATTAAATTAATATTTAGTATAAGTATATTTAAATAAGTGTAATTAAAGTATTTGTTCGGTCATATGTGTTAAGGGCTAGATTTTCACTAGAGGAAACGGCTGTGACAAGCGAAAACTTTACAGTAGATGAGAAAGCGACAGCTTCTTCGTGACCTTTTGTAAACTGTATTTATGACAAATAACTTCACTGATACAGATTCTAACAATCTATTGATAAACACACACCTTATGTCCTCTGTCTCTGTTTGAGCTCGTGCTGCTCCGCCGCGGTCTGCGGATTGAAGAGCGCGCTGAAAGACGGGGAGGAGACCGGTCTGACGCCGGTTTCATATGAAATTTAAGCCGACTGACTCTGAGGCGTATCTGTTTATACTTCTCATCCAACCACAATCAAATTCACTCCATCCGGATGGCGCGATTTATCTGGATAGTTTTTTTTTTTTTTTTTTTTTTTTTTTTGAGTGATGACAAGCCGGAATGAAAACAAGGCGAAATGAAATACCAGTAACGAAGCTATTTTTAAAATGTAAGGAGTAGAAAGTACAGATACTTGCGTGAAAATGTAAGGAGTAGAAGTAAAAAGTCGGCTGAAAAATAATTACTCAAGTAAAGTATAGATACCCCAAATTTCTACTTAAGTACAGTAACGAAGTATTTGTACTTCGTTACTTGACACCTCTGGCATTCAGGCTAACAATTTTCACCTATCATGTTCCCGGGGAACTGTATAAGTTCAAGTTGAGCGTACCACCACCTCTCCGTGCGCCCAGAACGTGCTTTTAGCGTACCGGTACGCTCATTTGGACATCTGTTTTAATAGAGGTTTTAATCTTTTGCCTGCGCCGCCGCTTTTCAGAGCGCCCTTCACAATGCAAGCTTCATAATTCGTCTCACCGAGAGCAGAGACTACATTACCCATAAACCTTTGAGTTTCACTAGTGAAAAGCGCAAGCGATTGCGTCGCTTTTCCCGCTGGCAATTATGACTCAACGTGGCCAGCTACATCTGATTCAAATATTATGCTAATTAACAGTGAGTGTAGTTTCAGACATTTCAGCTGAAGGCTGTCAGATGAAAACCGATCCGATTCGACCAATCAGATGAAAGCAGCGTTTCAGCTCTGCCCACAAGTCCGAATGAAATATTGAAGCCATAAACCGAAATGATCAAAACATACACGGACCAACTGTCTTGTCCATGTTGTCTCATTTGATTGAATCCTCTTCTTGAGACTTGAGTCTCTGACCTTCTGTAAGCCCCGCCTTGTTCACACAATGATTGACGTGGCGCGAGGGCGGGGACACGTGATCGGCTCGGAATGCATTTTCAATGTGCACATTGAATTTTGCTACATTCATTGCGGGACACCGAATGAAAATGCAATCGTAAGTGTCTTGACTGTGAGTGTTAATGCAATTAAGAAAAATAGCATTTAAATGATCATTTTGCCACAGTTTTTGCTTTAACATGTTAGACATATCTAATCATTTCTGTAATACATTTTAATTTTGCAACTTATAAAGCGTTAAAATTAATATTCATTTTACATATTAAAACTGGTGTAGTAAATGGCAAATGAAAATTATGTAATTTAATTTTCATTTTCATTTTGCACCAAACGTTGCACAAATGTATTGGAAAATGTAAATGTAAATACAGAAATGCATTGCCATTTTACATATTGCATTGTCATTTTGCATATTACATCCCAAATTGAATAATGCTACCCATATGCTTCCATACAACTTAACTAGCCATAAGGCAGAGGCAGCATCTATGCAGGTGAACCGAACAATGGTGTAATGATTCAGTTCTACTACCAAGACAAGACGATGCTCACCCGACTGGCCAATAGGAACGTGGCCCCGCCCATGACACAATTCTCACAGTGAAAGCAAAATCCTGACACGAGAGCAAGAAATTGCATTAAGAGCAAAGAAAAGCATTTCGAGAGAAACAGTTTTTTTTTTAGAGAAAATATTTTCACACTGATAGCAAAAAATATATATTTGAGAGTTGTTTTCAAAGTATTTTGAGAGAGTTTTTTTTCTCAGAAATAATTTAAAAAATTTCAAATGTATATTTTTTTATGTTCTATGAGAAAATACTTTCTCTCAAAACTTTTTTTAGTCTCAAATATTATTATTTTTTGCTATTGGCATGAAAACTTTTTCTCTCAAATATTCTTTTTTCTCTCATGAAATGTTTTTTTGCTATCAGTGTGATAACTTTTTCTCTCAAACTTTTTTTTTTTTCTCTCAGATCTTTTATTTTCTCGCATGTAATAAAGACACAATTCTAACTCCATAGTTCTGTGTAATGAAAATGTGTGCATTGAATGGATTCAGTCGTGTTCAAATGATCACTAAACGTTTGTCATGACATCTCTCTATTTTAGAAATTAATAATTATTTCAGTTTAACACGACATACTTGTTCAGTGATAACTATGAAAAAATATATAAAAAGTCATAACAGTCTTATCAAGTAACTGTATGATGTTGTATCCGAATGCAGATAGGACAAATTTTGTGATTGTTACAGATACAAATACTGGCTGTTACATGAAAATGTAAATATGTAATGTCATATATAAAGTTTTTAATTTACATATGTAATTGTTGCATAAGGCTATACATTAATACGCGTTTATTGATAAAAAAAAAAAAGGCTATCTAGGTGTAGACGTAAATAAAACACAATCTAACAGGTAGAAAATTAAATTAGAAACATCTAAACTTTTCAGGTCGCAGTAAGTGCACCACTGGTCATGCACATCCTTTCCCGGGACAATACTGAAAGCTAAGGCAAGATGGAGAAACAGATGATCATAGTTGTACAAGGATAGCCATTTTTTAAATGAATCTATTAGCAGAGCTACTGCAAGTGATTTTAAGTGCTGGAATTCCATTTATTCTTTGCTGAAACTTCTGCATCATCATGGAGAGCGGGTCATGGTTGCCCAGCAACAGCAGACGCCACTGGAGCGCGAGCTTAGATTACAGAGTGCTTTGGAAATAATATAAGGAGAGCGGCGCGCCTAGCGTTTTCCACACGTTTTCAGTCGCGACATCATGCAAATGTGGTTTTGTTTTGAAGGAGAATTTTTTTATTTTATTTTTTTGCTGGACTCGGTCGAGACCAACTAGAAGACTTGGCGAGTCCAATGGCCAAGTCCGAGACAAGTCCGAGTGCAAATTCAACGAGTCCGAGACAAGTCCGAGACGACAGAAAAATGTCTCTCAATGTCTCTACTACAGCCCTAATGGAGGTAAAGCTTGGTTTCCTGAATTGCATGTATCCATAAAAAAAGAAGACTGGCAAGAAGATGACAGAAAATCACTGTCTTTGGACACACCGGAACTGAATCTTTTTAGTATTTTGAACAGACAAACACTTTACAGAGCATGTGTAAAAAACAATAACTATCAACATCTCAAAAATGTAAGAGATATTAAATGGACAACAGGCTCTTCCCCGAAAGGTAGCTGGCGGTCCCTGTACAAAAGACTCATTGAAAAGAGGGTGGGTGATCTTCAGTGGAGAGTTGTACATGGGATTTTAGCTACAAACAGACACAAAGCACTACTTAATGTTTCAGATGATGAGGGTTGTCCTTTTTGTGGGGTGTCTGAAACCGTTTTCCATATTTTTGTGGAATGTCCACGTTTGGATCAAATTTTGGGCTTAATGGAAAGCTGGAGTGTACAGTTTACAGGAAATTTTCATCAAGATTTTTTTTTATTTTTGGTCCTAAATATATATATATATATAAAAAAAAAAACTAAAGTTTTTTTTTAATTAAATTTCGTATATGGTGCAGCAAAGTTGGCAATCTGTTGTACAAGGAAAAATAAAATAGAAGGGCGGGAAAATGTGGATGCTGTTCTGCTGATGAGAGGGTTTATAAAGAAAAGATTAATTATGGAATATGCTTTTTATAGCCTCATTAATACTTTTTTTTTCATGTGTGGGGTGTTAATGGTCTTTTATGTGAAGCTGATGATCAGGGAGATTTAGTGTTTAATTTTTGAGTGTTTAAGGTTTTTATATATTTTTTTTTTATTTTTATTTTTATTTTTATTTTTTTTTTTGTATGTGAAAATTTTAAATATATGTATGTTTGAATTGTTTTGAATTTAAAAATATAGGTCTCTTATGTTTTATTGAATTATTAACGCAGACCTCAAAAGTCAAAAGTCTCTCTCTCTCTCTCTCTCTCACTCACACTCACACACACACACACACACACACATACACAGAGTACTTCTCTACACTACTCAACCACAACTCTCCACCTCCTGTTAACTTAAGATCTTAAAGTCTAGATAATGAAAGTTTATAAGATATCTGTACACTTACACGTTTAGTTCAGGCTTTTATGGTGTGTTATTATTTAAAAGAGTTTAGAAATGATTCACACAATACTTTTATTCTCTTTGTGCTTATGGCATCTGGTTGGTAAGTAGAGGTTTTCTATATTTACAGACAAATTTAATCAGAGTTTCTTTTTAAATCGGCATTTGTTTTTATTTTTTATGTAAAGATGCTTTCAATTCACACTGGAATTTTGCTGTTAGATGTTGTTTGAATCAAACGGTTCCTCTTTGTTTTTTGGTGATATAGATGAACTAGAGTCAGTGTCAGTGACGGAGGGAGATTCTCTCACGCTACACCATAATCTCTCTGTTTCTAACATACAGAGAAATGATGAGATCGAGTGGAGGTTTGAAGGCACTCGCATCGCTAGATTGATCGTGAACAATTCAGAATATTATGATGAAAACACATTCAAAGACAGACTGAAGCTGGATAATCAGACTGGATCTCTGACCATCACAAACACCAGAACCACAGACTCTGGACTTTATCAACTAAAGACCATTATAGGGTTTAAGGAATCAATCAAGAGATTCAATGTTACAGTTAATGGTGAGTAAAGAATAGTATTTTCTAGTATCAAAGTCATTCCTCCTGTCCTCTTCATATTCACAATGTAAACAGTAATTATTTATTTTACTCATAATAATATTTCAAGATGAATTATATATTTGAAATCTCACTTACTGTATAAATTTCAGATTTCATTTCATTATATTGTTTTTTCATTCTAACATGTACTGTATATTCATCTGAAAAAATCTCCCAACATTGTCACTCCAGTCCATGAAAGACAACTAAAGTCTAACTCATATTATATATCAGTGAAAGAGTTTATTTAAAAAAAAATGAATGTATAGAATGTGTAGTAAAGAATGTATAGTTAGATGTTAGAGTTTGAGAATTACAGTTAGAATTTCTACTTTTTGTTTGATATATTGCAGCAGTATAAAGCACTTCACAATGAATAGAAGAACTGTTGTAGTCAGGAGAGTATGATATATTAATAATAATTTATGCATTTAGCAGACACTTTTATCCAAAGCGACTTACAGTGCATTCAGTTTATAAATTTTTTACATATCATGTGTTCCCAGGGAATCGAACACCCAACATTGCGCTTGATAGCGCAGTGCTCTACCAATTGAGCTATATGGTTGTTAATATCATATATCATTAATTAAAACATGTAATTTTACATGCAACAAATTTTATTTTAGATATATTTTATAATATATGTATAATTTTCAATTAAATTTAAAATGTAAATTTACATTTAAAAGAGATCCCAGTTCTCATGTCGACAAAGACAGTTTAACATTAGATTCCCCCAAACTGCTCTATCATACTCAAATAAATCAGCCCTCTTACTGTAATTCACAATATTTTTCAGTTCGGCCACCCTCTCCTACCACCACTTCATCTTCCGAAAGCACGAGTGTTGCAGGTAATGACACTGATGTTCATATCAACAGCACAATTGTGTATCAGATATTGTTTTTATACAACTGTTCAGTAAACAAGAAGTTATTATTGAGTTATGTGTTACCTTTTTTTTTATTTATTTTACATTTTGTTGTTGTGGTTTCTCTGCAAAAAACTAAACAAAAAAAAAAAGGTTCCTAACAAAACCAAAGTAGGCAAGTCCTTTACACTTTCTGCAAAAGCACATTTAACCAATAATCATGTTAAAGGAGGCTCATGTTAGTCAGACTTGGTCAGATTGTGAGCATCTGAGACTGACAGATTGTCTTTCTTTAGCATCAGCCCAACAAACAACTCCTCACCCTCCAGACACTGGATCGCTGATAGGGCTGATCTCTGCTGTTGCTGCTGGATCTCTGTTGATTGTGGCGGCAATCGGTGTCTTCTACATCTGCAGAAAATGTAGAAAAACTATTCAAGAAGGTAAGTGTTATGTACTGCTGATACACATGTAAAAAACAATTGTTTTAGCATGTCTTTCATTGTAGTTGAAACAGTCCAGACGGATAATGAAGAGATTACTTACGCTGACCCAACATTCTACAAAAGAAAAGCACAAACAGTGGTAAGACAGTTCATGTTTAAGTTAACACAGATTGAATAAATATTACATATTTGAGGAGGATTTTTTGGTAAAAATGTATTTGCATAATCATTTTTATATACAGTTGCAAATGTATGTAAATACAATTACGTGGATAAGGTGGACAAGGATATGTAAACATTCACTGAAAAAAGTAATAAGTAAATTTACTTAATTTTTATTTGGCAAGTTTTCGCACAAGCATTTTTCAAGTAAATTTAACACATTTGGAAATTAAGTAAATCTACTTAACTAAGTTAAGAAAAAAAATAAAATAATAATAAGTACATTTTATTGAGTAAAATTTAATTAAATAATATTAAATTAATGCATTTAGCAGACACTTTTATCCAAAGCAACTTACAGTGCATTCAGGCTAACAATTTTCACCTATCATGTGTTCCCGGGGAATCGAACCCCCAACCTTCCACTTGCTAATGTAATGTTCTACCACTGAGCTACAGGAACACTTCAAGATTTTGTGAAAAGTAAGTGAAAATTTCACTTACTTTTTTATTTTGGAAAAGTTTTTACACTAATAAAAAACCTGAAACAGATATTCTGGAAATTTCTAAATGTAAAATAATTTTTTTTTCAAAACAGTTTTATCAAATGAGGGTAAATAAGTCTCTCACTTCTGTCCCTTTAAACCAGTTTACAGCAAAGACAGCACGAAGGACTGGATGCACGTGATAAATATTCTGCAATTAAGAAAACAGACAAAAGAAATAGCACTGTAAACCCCGATAAGTAAACTTTACTCAAACCGTTTGAGTAAATAGATTGCCTTGATTTAAACCCTGTAAGTTTTAAAACTTTGCATTTAAGTAATTAAGTGATTAACTGAGTGATAATTGAGAATTAGTGATGAACAGCTGCTGTTAACAAACAGAATCACTGAAGAAAAGAGAAACACAAGAACTACTACAACTGACTTCAGACACAGACTTAGATGCCCAGAAGAAATGCCATCAGGTGTTAACCTGTACCTAGGTGTAGATTTTTGTTCTTTATATTGGTGATGAGAATCATCAATTATTGAACTTAATTGCAGAATATTTATCATGTGCATCCAGTCCTTCGTGCTGTCTTTGCTGTAAACTGGTTTAAAGGGACAGAAGTGAGAGGCTTATTTACCCTCATTTGAAAAAACTGTTTTGAAAAAAAATAATTTTACATTTATAAATTTCTAGAATATCTGTTTCGGTTTTTTTGTTAGTGTAAAAACTTTTCCAAAATAAAAAAGTAAGTAAGTGAAATTTTCACGTATTTTTCACAAAATCTTGAAGTGTTCCTGTAGCTCAGTGGTAGAACATTGCATTAGCAAGTGCAAGGTTGGGGGTTTGATTCCCCGGGAACACATGATAGGTGAAAATTGTTAGCCTGCATGCACTGTAAGTTGCTTTGGATAAAAGTGTCTGCTGAATGCATTAATTTAATATTATTTTATTAAATTTAACTCAATAAAATGTACTTATTATTATTATTATTATTTTTACTTAACTTAGTTAAGTAGATTTACTTAATTTCCAAATGTGTTAAATTTACTTGAAAAATGCTTGTGCAAAAACTTGCCAAATAAAAATTAAGTAAATTTACTTATTACTTTTTTTCAGTGTAGATGAACTGATGATTTAGACTTTCAAATAGTCAACAACATTTTCACTGCAGTGAAAAATGTTTGCTTAATGCTTAAGAACTGAATGCCATTAAGTCAGTCTAGTTTGAACATTCAGAATGAATGTGGTTATTTGGGCTTTTTTATTATTATGGTTGCTTCATAAAATCTGAAAAGCATCTTTCTTTGTTTACATTTATATTTGCTGTATTCTCCAATATATTAATTAACACTTTGTCTGCTCAAAGTTTATAGCCAATCACTGCAACAATATGTGCCATAGCATAATTTGTCAAACATTCCACTCCTCATTGGAAAAAAATCACATTGAACATGATGGCACACAATGCTGTAATCCAAACGATGATAGTAACAGACGTAAAGGAGTGGGACGGCTTTCATTTATACATTTCATTTATAGGTATATATTTGTAATTTTTTCAGTGTATTAATTATCACAGGTTTAAAAGGTCTATATTAAAACTAACATTATATATATTTGGTTCAAATTATTAGGCTGTATTTTATCAGGCCATTAATACGTAGCCATGCAGCTCAATTTTACAAACTGTCTTACTGGTCAATTGACGGAACAAATGTACCGATATTTTTTAAAAGGTCCTGTTCACACATGATCTCTTAATGGTAATTTACCAGTAAAAACTTTATCTGTGAAAGGGGCTTATATCTAGACATAAAGTCTACTTATAAGACAACATAATTTATCATGACATTCCCTACAACCTTACAGTATTCTGATGAACTATAAAGAAATATAAATTAGGCTCTCACATGTTCTCTGGCCTAATCTTGACAGCTCTGAGTTGTCCAAAATAGCCATGCAAGATCAGATAAGAGCATCTAGACACTTCACATACAAATAACTGTAAAATAGCTCATGTGTTAGGGCTCTGGGTGCTTCTAAAATAACCATTGTTAAACTGGCTGCCAGATGTTGGAGTTTCACAAATAGAGAACAGCACAAATAGAGTGTTATTTCTTAAGAGCAGTAAAAGCGTGACAACTGAGGCCATGTTTCTGCATAAAACAGTTCCACAGGAAACTGTAGACTTCCGGATGAAAAAACTGAGAAGACACTGTCAGTGTTTTGTTTTCATTACAACATTAATGTGTTATACCAACCAAAAATGTTGTAAAATTAAACAAAGCTGATGAACTGCATTATAATGTTCAGTAGAGACTGATATTGGATTGCTGTCCCAACAGTGACATAAAGCATACCATAAACTTAACAACAAAAGTGTCACAGTCATGGACTTCTATTCTCCTGTTTTTTTTTTTTTTGTAGTCATATTCCTTTTCTTGTTTAGTTAATTGATTACTCCCCACCTGTTTCTGTTCTCCTGATTACTTCTTTTGTGTTTATAAACCCGGTCTGTTTAGTTCTAGTTTGTCAGTCCTTAAAGTAATATAGTGTAAAGCTAAGTCATGTTTGTTCTTCGCCCCTTGATATCATTAAAGACCAATTTCTATTGGATTTTCATCTGGCCCCCTTCATCTGAAGACACGCGTGTTACACAAAATGTTTTTACAGACTGAAAAAAACCCCAAAAAGCTTCTTTACTGAATTCTGGAGTCTAATTGCAGCTTCATATCTTTGTGTTATATTTGAAATAATTTATGTTATTTTATTGCCTCAAGCTGTTCTATATAAACTCTTAAAACTAGAATGGTAAATCATGAAATATTGTATTATTTAGTAATAATAGGTTTTATTTATATAGTGGCTTTCCATAGTTCAAAAATGATTTACAATGTAGATACAGTAAAGGAAACATAATAAACAATAATACAAGCAATGGGGGTAGAATATTTCAAACAGTAGATTATAAAGACAATAGCATCATACTCTCTTAAACACACAAACTCTTCCATGCTTTTTTTTTGGGGGGGTGTAGATACATGCACAAAATACAGAACAGTGCTGGTAATTAAGAATGACAACAGTCAGAAAACCTATTTTGAGTTGCAAATTATATTCAGTAATAGTATTAATGCAATAAAGTGATCAGCAAAGAAAATTACAGTTTGGGTGCGACAACCTGCGATACCTGCGACAGAGAGAAAGATAGAGTCAGTAGACAAAATGGTTTAAGTCAGAGTGTAGGGGAGAAACATGTTACAAATATAGCAAGTACCATTGTAGACTGATTTAAGATGGTGTTTTTAATATCTAACTATGATACTAAAGCATTTGTCTCTTTGCATCTTTTGTGTTTGTTTCTTTCAGAAAGAGGAAGATATGGTGGTGTACGCAGGTGTCGTCATGAGACATTAATCAAATTCTCTGTGATAAGATTCCTCACAAATGATGTTCTAAGATAAAATAATTATATTTTATCATCTGATTTAAATTAAAGGTAAAAGTGGAAATCATGAGCATGCATGCATGTGTACAATTGTTCCCTGTTGTAAGATTAAAGGCCAAAACCTCTGTGTAGTAACCAGTTTAAAGCTCACCTATGGTCTTTATGCTAGATTTTTTATTTATTTAAATTTGTCCACTCAGTAGACTCTTTTATCCAGTCAACACAGCAGAGAAATCATAAGAGCCAACAGTATTCCTTGTGTGCAAACCCAGTTTATTATAAAGATACAATCTAGCACCGAGGAGATGTACAGAGAAAGAAAATTAAAATTAATTATTAATATTAGATACCCAGCAAGCAATTTTGCGTTTAAAAGAAGTAGCCATCCAAAACATAGCCCTGACCTCTAGGCCAAAACGATGCATAACTTGGACTGTCAGTGAAAATTTAATTGATGTCTAACCATAGCGCAAGAATAGACTAAGACAACTAATAAATGACTACATCATTTTTTTAAAGATTACCTCATGTCCCATTCACCAATGAGAAAACATGTACACTCTTAAAGATAAAGGTGCTTCAAAAGGTTCTTCAAGTGATGCCATAGAAGAACCATTTTTGGTTCCATAAATAACCATTCAGTCAAATGTTCTTTAAATAATCATTTCTTTCTTTTTGTAATCTGAAGAACTTTCTCTCGCCACAAAGAACATTCTGTGAAACAGAGAGGTTCTTCTATGCATCATGAAACACCTTTATTTATAAGAGTGTATAATAAACCTTCACAACCTGCTTTCAGACAGCTGCTGATCCAGAGAGAGCAGTGCTTATCATGTAAGCTTTATGTTTAGGGCCTTTCACAACTTTAGTTCCAGTTTTCTCAAACTATTTTCTAGTACCATTTAAAGGCTTGGATTCACACTGACCATGTGTACTAGGACGTCATGAAATTCTGTCGATGACAATGTCATTTGTGTGTGACTTTTAACAATGTTAACAAAGAAGAACAACGTTAACAACAGGACAATGGAGTACACTGTGATCAGAGCTGTGTTTTAGTTGTATTTTCACAATATATGGACATGGAATGTCAACGTATATCTAAAGCAATTGAAAGAATGGAAAGGAGGACTAAGAATCTTCAACAACAACTGGCAGTGCTACATTTGCTACAAGTGCTTGCACTTAAGCGTCTGCACATTTATCGCCTGTCATCATTACTTGCAAAATAAGTTGACAATGTTTACATTATGTTAACTTGGCATTTTAAATTATGGCGGGTGAGGGTGTTTTTGAATGCGTCTGGCCAATCAGTTTCTACTTACATCACAGGTAGTACCAGTTGTACTGGTTAGACCCTGTTCTGGAACAGGAGCTAATTTGGTCCTTGAAAAAGATTCCAGTATTAAAATCGCACCCAGTTCCTGTTTTGCAAAAAAAAGTGGGTAGTTCCACAGTTAGTTCTGGGCGTATGAACAATTAAAAAAATCATAAGATTTGACAGCATGTCATATTGGTCTTATTTAAACACTTTAATAAAATATAATTTTAAAGCATGATTTTTACAGTTAGCTGCTTATTAACATTTTAATTTATTTTCTTTAAAATAAATGTAAGCTTCTTTAATATTCTTTTAATTTCAGTTACATTACTGCTTCCAAGATTGGAGTCCCTTCTTTTTAAGCTGCAGCATTGAAAACGCACTCTATATCAAGTACACCCGTCTGCAGCCTGTAGATCGAGGCGGGACTGCACCTGGGGCGGGGTTGCACGTGCAGCCCAGACCTGTAGCTACTCTGATTGGTTTGATCATCTTTCATAGACATACTTAATAAGAAATGTGTGCGTAGTTGGTGTAGGATGGAGTATGTTGATTAAAAAGCTAAAAATGCTGTGCAGTTTTACAAAGCCTGCACTATGATGCAGTTGTTTATTGTTAAATTTGACTCACTATAATTGAATCAAGAGATTTGGACCAGTCGAATTCACAAATTAATCACTGGGACATTCAAAAGTGTTTAACATGAAAGTAAGTGGACTTATGAATTAAAATGGTGTTTTAAAAAGACCAAACTCCCTAAACAAATTATTAATAAAGCATTATATTCTCAGACAAGCAGATTTGAGGCCAGAATACGAACGCAACTCACCCCAGCCGGCACATGACAGACCTTCAACGTTCAACAAGAACAAGCGTAAGTAAACACATTGTGTACTTATTCTGGACTTATCTGCTTGTCTGTGAATAGAATGCTTTATTATTAATGTGTTTACTGAGTTTGGTCTTTTTAAAACACCATTTTAATGCATTTAGCCACGTTAAACTTAGAATGTCCAAAATCATTCCAGCTGATTGAAAATAATCAGCTCAATAATGGTCATAAAGTTTATATCAATAATTGACTGCAGTGGCAGTGAGACAACTGCACTAAAATAAGAGCATGAGTTTAGCTATAAGCTGTTTGGCTGATTTTAGCTGGAAAAAGCTGGTTTTAGCTGGTCTCCCAGCTTGGCCAGGCTGCTGGTTGGTAAGCTGGTCTCCCAATTTTACCATAGTTTCTATCGCCCTACAACTAAACCTACCCCTCATAGGAAATATTCTGCTATTTCAGATTTTCAATACACCCCATTCTGTGTTTTCTAAACTTCCTCATTCCTTATGTTTCCTCATGGGGACCGAAAAGGTCAAAATGTATTGGTATTAGGCTTACTATACTATACTATACTTACTATGTTTACATTAGGTCCCAATAATGTGATAAATACCAGGTGTACACACACACACACACACACACACACACACACACACAGTGATCACAAAGTAAAAAAAAGAGAATAAAATAAGTTATTTATTTAAGTTATGTTCTAATTTTAAATGTTTATTCATATAAATTCTGAGTGACTGTGATGTGTTTAAATGGTCGTGCGTGCTGAGCATTCGAGTCTGATTCAATCACTGAAGTGGAGGGAGTTGCCATAGAAACGGAGCGCCAATGCAAGAACTGACAAGCAGGGAATCACTGACTTTCCCGCTGTTTTCAAAGCTTCTGGTAAGTTTAGTCACTAAAATCACACAGATATTACAAACAACTGTTCCTGAAAACTTTTGTTTTGTCTCGCTTTTGTTTAACTCGCTTCTGTTGAATTTACTTCATATACATGGTTAATGTCTTTGAATCAGTCCGTTAGCATCTTTTCACCTGTTTTCAGAGGAGGTAACATTAGGCTCACTCCATAGATGGAGCTCTTTTTAAAAGCTTGAGATTTTTATTACATCTTTATGTGTAGATGAGAGCTATGGAATGATATTCCGGACATTATTCAGAAGGAATTTCAAATTGTATTTTGCATTTGCAATTGCGTTTTCAATTTGTGGACGCATAAAATGTGACATAATCCAAACGCAAATGCAAATCGCCCATTACCTTTTACATTTTTTTTAGGCGAACACACAGTGTCTGCCAAATTTAAAATGGAAATGCAAAGTCCGTTTGCAATTGTGTTTCCCATTTCTTACGATATGAATATTTATTACCACATTTGCCTTTTCACTCTCTCTGCACTGTGCATGTAAACTGCCAGCACTCAAATGGACTCACAATTCATTTTGCATTTGAATTTCCAATGTCTGTCAGGAGAAACGGGCTGGATTCAGTTGCGGGTTACACTGAGCTTTATTGAAAGCAGATAAGACAAGGCAGATGAGTATCGTTCCACAGTTTAGCTCGTTCGACAGCCGAATACCAGAGACATGAGCGCTGGAATCTTCTAGGAGTACTGCATTCATGAGAACAAGAGGCAGAGCAAAACAGCAAAAGACACTGGAGCCTGAAGACAAGACAAGGTGAGGTGAGGTGAGGTGAGGTGAGGTGAGGTGAGTACACAGACCAGCTCGAGCTATTGGTAAGAGTTACAATAGTCTGGCAACAGACAGAGAAACACAGGGAATTATAAAGGGAAAAAAATTTGAAGAACATTGAGAACAGGTGGCAAACAATTAAGGTTAACAACAGAGAAACAAGGAGGGCGGGGAAAACTCAAATCAAACAGGCAGATGCAGTGAGCTGTCAAACCTTCCAAACACACATTCACAACCCCAAAAGGCAGGTGATTATCCCCAAACCATGACAGTGTATACACGGAAACCTGTCAATCAAGTGACAGGGGTGGGGCCTGTGGGTACACGATCCGTTCCACCTGCATGATTCGTTTCATGCATGCGCGTAATTATGTAGTAGAAAGCGTCACTGTTTTCCTACACTATCGGTACCTACCGGGGGGCAGGGTTTCATATTTTATTGAAGCACCCCTGGGTACCACCATTGGCTAGCGGACCCCCACCTGCTGTTAGCAATTCATTGACTCCCATTCATTTTGGCGTCACTTTGACAGCAAATAACTTTAAATCTGAGGCGTTTAAAGACTCCATTTGTCCATTAATTATTTCTAAAGAAACACGAAAATGTATAAAAGGCTCCATTACCTTCTATGTTACATTATGGACCATTTAACAGTGGGTCTAGTTTGATGCTTTTAAATGTAGCCTACGCTGTGCAATACAATGTGTTTACGTGGTTGCCAATCCAAAATAATAAAGGATTTGCCAATCCAAAATTTTAAAGGATTTGCGAGTCGTTACATGAACATACATGATCAGTTTCCTCCATACTTTCATTGCTAGTATTAGGCTTAATTTACTTAACTTGCTGTGTTTTGGTCTGAGGTCAGTAGTATTGTCAAAGGCGGTTTTGTGTATTTTTTTTTTGTTTTTTTTTTATTAAAAGCTGCTAATCGAACTGGCGTCATTCTACCAACTCATAAGTCAGTTAAATAAAATAACTGCTCTTGAGCCCTTTGTTAATTTAATCAGACTGAATAAGCTTATTTTTTCACTAAAAATCTTTTATCTGCACTGTTTGTTCACTTCACTGATTTGCACTCTATCTGCCAGAGGTGGGAAGTCCAGGGGCCAAAGAGTAAAAGTCCTGCCATATTTTTGTTCCACCCATGAACTCATCAGCCGATTTCACCAGAGGAGGAACCAAGTCATTCCTTCCAAGTCACAAACGAGTCTTGAGTCAAATCCCAAGTCCTCAAAGAGTTAAAGTTAATGAGATAATTAAGTGACTAATTAAATGAAGATGCATTAATGATTAACACCTGCTGTTATTGAGAATTACAGAGGATCAGATGGTGATGTTTTATGTACCCTATGCCAAGGGTACAAAAGCTGTAACCTTGAGGGTACACTCTCAGAAAATAAAGTACATAATTGTACCTTTAGGGGTACAATAGCTTGTCACTGGTGCTGTACCCTTGTGATTTGTACCTTAAGAGACCAGTTTTGTACAGAGGTGGGAAGTCCAGCAGCTGATTTCACCAGAGGAACCAAGTCATTCCTTCCAAGTCACAAACGACTCTCAAGTTAAATCCCAAGTCCTCAAAGAGTTAAAGTTGATTGTGCATTAGTGATGAACACCTGCTGTTATTGAGAATTACAGAGGATCAGATGTGGATGTTTTATTGGTTAAAAAGATGCCACCATCACGGAGATCAGTGTTTGGTTTAATTGTGCTCTTGACCCTTGACTTGTTGTACTAGATCTCTCTCTGTAGCTCTGCATGTGGTGTTGTGGAGAAGACAGAACTGTGATATATGAAAAACATATAGTTACAATGAGCTGGTTTAACTGTATCTCAAATATTTATGTCTTCATTCTTATCACATGTCTAGGTTTTGAATAATTCCAGTGAAACTACAGCATGCACACAAAAAAAGCATTGCTCTATTTACAGGATATGGATATTTTTTTTATTTGTAACACATATAAAAGTTTGAACTCCAGTGCTTTTTAGACACACACACATATATCAAGAACCAGCATATGAATCTCTACAATGGTTACAATCAACAAAATGCTTCATGTTGCAATACATGAATTACTCCCATAATGCACCGCAGTATGAATAATAATTTTCACCACTGTTGAGGATCACATGATAAATGTTCATGGCTAAATGCCTAAATCCATTTTTTTTTCTTAATATTAAAGTGTTATAAAGCATTATATGGTGGCATTTGCATAATGAGATTTCTCTCTTTTTTGTGAAAGTGACATACAGTTAAGTGTGGTGACCTGTACTCAGAAATCATATTCTGTATTCAACCCATCCAAAGTGCCCAGACAGAGCAGTGAATTCACAGCAGTTCTCTCTAACAACTAAGCCACAAACTCTTCTCATATAATCAAGAAATGTAATCAAGATCATGCAGTCATCAAAAGCATAAGTCACCTGCTAGATCAAGAGTTGTATCAGCATTGCACAAATGTTTGCTGCAAAACAATAATGCAATTGTATAGAAGCAAATTTGTGAAAACCGCTTAAAGGCTCAAGATATCAACTAAAGCAAATACTCACCCCAATTATGGTGGCAAAGTTTTTTTTTTTTTTTTTATTGATTTCATCCAAGGCTGTGCTTAAAGTCAGTTTTAGTTCTTGTGTTTCTCTTTTCTTCAGTGATGTTGATTGTAAACAGCAGGTGTTCATCACTAATGCATCTTCATTTAATTAGTCACTTAATTATCTCTTTAGCTTTAACTCTTTGAGGACTTGGGATTTGACTCAAGACTCGTTTGTGACTTGGAAGGAATGACTTGGTTCCTCCTCTGGTGAAATCGGCTGGTGAGTTCATGGGTGGAACAAAAATATGGCAGGACTTTTACTCTTTGGCCACTGGACTTCCCACCTCTGCTATCTGCCATGTGCCTTGTGCTGCTTTATTTATAATTTTATTATGTTTTTTTACATTCCCTTGTTGTATAGTTGTATCTACATTTTATATTTTATCTAGATTTATAGGCTGTACTGTTAATGTTATCTGTATGCACCAGGGGTTTTCGATTCTATGTATGTATGTACTGTACATGTGGAAGAATTGACAATAAAGCAGACTTGACTAATAGTTAACCTTTAAGTTTAGTAATTTTGTATTAGTATGGGTCTATATAGGCTAATATATATATATATATATATATATATATATATATATATATATATATATATAGATAGATAGATAGATAGATAGATAGATAGATGATAGATAGATAGATATTAGGGGTGTAACAGTTCACAAAATTCACGGTTCGGTTCGATACGATTCACTGGCGTCATGGTTTGGTACGTTTTAGATACAGCAAAAAGAAAAAATTGGCAGATAAATTTCCTTGATTTTTAAAAAAATGTTTTATTTATTAAAACTAACAAAGTATGCTTTTTTTTTTTTTTTTTTTACATTGAACAATGATGGAGTTATTCTTTACCCATCTTCTATGGTGTTTTCTTAGCAGCACACTGTATAAAACAAAAACAAAAAGCTCCTTATATAAAAAAATGAAAATGTTATATTGTTGTAGTAGTTATGAACAAATACAAAGATGTAACTTTTTATATGGAACTCTATAACTCTTTATATTGAGTTGTGTGTTTTTCCTCAATTGGTTCTCCATAGGGCTTATGTTTTTTGGAACAAAGCAGGAATTACGGTCTGGCTGAAATGGGCTCGTGAAGGAATATTGTAACGGGGCTCAATTAAGCATCTTCTAAAAACCTGCGTTTTCCACTACAGAGGCTCTCGCTCACTCAGTACGCGCTGAAGGCTCGTTGCAAAATGGCTAAAGGGTCTTTCACACAGGACGCGGTATGTGCTTCGCTGGACCCTGGGCTCAGCGTTGCCCTTCAGATACAACGCGATTTGCGCTTCACTATGCCAAGAGCAAAGTAGGTGGAGTTTTCAAAACTGCCCGTGCATACGTTCTATTTATAACAGTTCTTCTATCTAGTAACGTGCAGGCCTGTTCATTGTATCATACTGCTCAGGAAATTCAGACACAGTACAGTACTAGTCCATTTTGATTTCCGTGCTTTTTTGGATGCCCGATCGATTGGTAAGGTGCACCCAAACACCAGATCTGTTGGATTGGAGGATCTTCTATTTGTGGTCTGTTAAACGCATTGGCCATTTTGCAACGAGCCTTCAGCGCGTAATGAGTGAGTGAGCGCCTGACTGAGTAGCCTAACATAAATATAACTTTGTGTTTTTTTCTTCTTCGACAGTGTCAGGGGTGTTGCCTGTTACGTCGTTTGGATTATTGGGCTACCTTGTTGAACGCATATCATTATATTTCACAATTTTTTATTTATTTTCCAAATATAATTAATTAGCCCAACGAACCGTTCGGTACATAATGTGTACCGCGTACCGAACCGAAAGCCTCGTACCGAATGGTTCAATACGAATACACGTATCGTTACACCCCTAATATATGTTTGCATTGGGAAGTGACGTCACTCACAGTCGACGGTAATAAATAATAATTAATTAATTAGTGTGGACTTTGTCATCTACATACTTAATAACCAATAAGGTTAAGGATCTGTCTCACAAATCACTTTCATCTTTTCTTTCCTATGAAGCTTTACTTAAAAAAAGATGTTTCCTGATATTGACACTTTGTTATTTTTGTGGTGCTGAACACGAATCCATTTCTCATCTCTTCTGGGAATGCACATATACAAGTCTGTTCTAGTAGAATTTTTGTATCTTCGATCATACTAAAATGTACCATGTTTTTACTATGGTAAATATGAGTTAACGATAGTGTTTTAAAATGAAACCACAGTAGCCACAAATGTACAGTTGTCTGAGACATTATGAAATGTTCTTTAACATCATGAACCATAAAATGTAGTCATGTGTTCTGCTATGGTTTATTTTCATAATAGGTAAACACAGGTCACATTTCCTTAAATCAGCAGCTGCACGATGTGAAGCCGAGAGTCCTGTCTTGAATCTAGAGATTTGGAGCTGGTGTAGATTGGTAGCTCGGTAGTTCGTGACTGTTGTCTTGCGGTGCGTCGTCTTTTAGCGCGTGTTCGAAACCCGCGCCAACACAGACATACTTTTTAACATTTTTTTGTTTACCCTACTTACTTCGGCCGCGGAACGGGCGATCATACTAATAACTTGTAATCTTTACAAGAATATCTGAATCATGCAATGAGCAAGTCTGCATTTATTAAACACTTAATATCGCGTCAGTTTGTGCTTTCAGAATCGCTGAATCTGCTGCCGTCGTTCCAGCACATCTGCAGCGGAGACCTAAACCAGGAAGTTGGTCACCAGATAACACGGTAACCAGTTAAACCGTAACACCGGGAAGATTAGGCAGATAGACTGGTGACGTAGGTCTGGACGCGTTTCCCAATACAAAGTACGCTGATTTCGGACTTGCATCCTCAGTAGTTCAGACTTTGTGCATTCGACTTGGGAGCGTGATGTCTGCGAGGACGCAGTTCCTGTAATTCTGCATACAGCAGCGTACTTGATAACATGTCAGCTCGCCTTGACTACTGCCATTTTCCTCACTGTATATTTACAATAAAATGAAAAAGGATATGAAATAACACTGCCTCCTTTCATTTTTCATTTAAATATAATAATAGAAATGTTCTTAGTTCAGGGAAATGTGTATATATACAGTCATGTGAGTGACGTAACTTCCCAATGCAAACATGCCCAATAAAATGGCCCCACCCCATATGCGTCCACAAATTGTAAATGCATTTGCAAATACAATTTGCAATTCCATTTGATTCTATGTTGTTTCTATTAGCCTCTTTCACACAGTAATACCAGTAAATTGCCATAAAATTACCAGAACGACTTTACCGGTAAATAAAAAAATGCGCTGTTCACGCACAGTCAACGACATTCCGTCTTTTTTTCCGGAAAAGCACCATTCACACATCCATTCCAAAATACCAGTAAATTCTGTGACATCATTAACCTCTAAACAGCTGCGCTTGTATTTTTAAACATGGAGGGTAATTCGTGGTTAGTATTTCTGTTGATGGTTTCATTATTGTTACAAACTTTAGTATTCATGCAACTGCTTTTGTTATGTAGACATCATAATAGACGACTGGTTTAAATAATTATACTCACCATTAATAAAACACCTGATGCTGTCGGGAGCTGACCAATTTAGTGAAATTCGTCTTGAAAGGAGTAACAGCACAATGAAGTTGCGATTGTCACTGTAAACCCAGATTTTGATTCAACTCAAAGAGATTGAGTTCATATTACTTAAATGTTTCTAATTTATTGACATTACTTGTTAATTCTGAGTAAGCTGAACTTTTTCATGTCCTTTCTTACTGAACTTGTGTTTTTAAGTCCAATCAGTAGTTTCTACTCCAAAAAATTTAGTTTGTATTACTTAAACGTGTCATTTCTTTACATTACTTAAGAATTCAGAGTAAACTGTACTTTTTAATGCCCTATCTTATTGTAATTATGTGTTTGAGCTCAAACAACTCAATATCATCAAGTTTTGCCTGTTACTAACAAGACTGGCTGCAGCCTTGCGCTTCCCGTCTCATGGCGAGGCGTGACCAACAGGTTTATAGGGTCAAAAACAAAATATGTTGTGAACAGAATGACAGCCTGTTTTTAACAGTAAAAAATGTGTAACCTATTGAAATGTTATTCTAAAAAACTACATATTTACAGACTGTGAACAGCATCATACAGGCTGCTGTCACTGGCCTTTGACATCCAAGAGCTGCATAACATTGTGGACAGAAACAGCACGTCTTTCATGTGGATTTTAAGGAGGCTGATTGCCTTCTCCACCACAGATGACAGGCAATGGAAGCAGCTTTTCTTCTGGTAGCTGGAACAATAGATGGATGTCACATACAAATTGAACCTCCAGCAAGTGAATCCCAATGTTATTTAAACAGGAAGCAATTTCATTCTGTTCAGCTGCAAGTCACCACCAGGAAAAGTACCTTGATATCTTTGTTTAGTATCCCGGGTCTGTGTATGGTGCCAGCTCTTCAAGAGCATAATTACCTGTAGGACAATTGAACAGGTTAAGACTCTGCAAATCAGTTCATGTTCTCATATTGCTATTGTTTAAGCTTGTGTAAGTTATGAAGATAATTTTAAGACTGTCAAATCGAGATATACTGTACATATATTAGTTATTTAAGAAATAAACATATAAATATATATACTATAAATCACATAAATATGTATACATACACATGTAAATATTTAAATTTAAACATGTGTGTATTTATATATATATATATATATATATATATATATATATATATATATATATATACACATAAATATATTACACTCATAACCAGGAATTCATATTACAGTTATTTGAAAATCTAGCAACATATCACATAACATATCATACCAACATATTTACAAAAAGTTAAATTTTACAATATGTATTAATTTATCCCTGGGGTAAATTTTAGATTTCCACTGTTTTTCACTCATTTTTGATACCCAAATTTAAAGTCCTCATCTTGTACACATACAGTTACTCAACTGAAGCTGCTGAAGTTTATTTTCCTGACATTATTATAAAAACCTCTTAAGAAATTCCCTTTTGCTGTTGCTTTAAGCTCTATTATACTACTTTATGAAAATGTTAATGTGGTTTTGTCTGAAGCTTTGTGCTCTTATCCATGTAGAAATGAAAAGATAATAATTTTACATGTGACCAGGTGTATGGGTATTTCTCTAAAGTGTGGCACCCATTCTCAAGACAACATTTTTCAGATGTTAAGATGTTGCTTGTTTAATAAATAATTGGAAACTGCTACAAAATCAGTGCACACAAGTGCTTCAAAAGTTATTTGCTATTAAGCACTTTGCAACTGACAAAATAGCAACTGGAAATACCTGGAATTTAATATTATAATAAAAAAACAGCATAAATCAGTGATGATCCTAACATAAATACATGTAAAGAATGTGTGTAGTTAAGATTAATTTTCATTTATATACTCACTGAATTATGGCTCCCAGTGAGTAGGGTTTCATCAGTGAATGAGAACAAGATTGTGTTCATCAGTCTCTGTAACATCAAAACAGGATTAACACATTACTGATGATTTATGATCCAACTGAGGCACTTATTAATAATAGTTTGCCATGTAAGTTATCCAACAATTTTTTATCAAAATATCAACTTGAATTTATTCAAGTTAAATTCTAAATTAACTCGTTTCAATTACTAAAAATTTTGTAACTTTGTCATTACTTAACGAGCCGTCTGTAGAAAGCAGCCTTAAAGGGGGGGTGAAATGCTATTTCATGCATACTGAGTTTTTTACACCGTTAAAGAGTTGGATTCCCATGTGTGGCGAGTGGGGCGGGGCCGAGAGGCGTGGGAACGAGGAGTGAGGCCAGGTGTAGTGATTGGAGATAAGCTACACCTGAGCCCCACCGCTAGTATCGAGTCCCACGTAGGAGATGGAAGGATATAAAACTGGAGCGACGACCGTGAAGGACGAGAGAGGACCAGGCCGGGGACATTATTTTATGTGTTTGGCTTTTATTTGTGCGCGTCAGTCGCCGTGAGGGGCTGACGCGCTGTTTTGTGTTTATTTTTGTAATTAAAGTTTCATTTTGATTGTGCGCCCGTTCCCGCCTCCTTCTTCCCGATGAATATGGAGATTTGTATATCATTACAGTGGTGCCGAAGCCCGGGAGAAGGAGGGACGCGCTGCTGAAGATCCCTCGCCGCTGTGGTGAATCCGCGGTGCCCTCGAGCTGGCGAGGTACGTGCCGCCATTGACGCTCGAGGCGGTGGGCTGGAGCGAGTTGCCGGGGACGGGCGAGCTCGCTGCCGACCGCCCACGACAAGGAGGGGCGGCTGCCGTCCGTGAGGGAGCGGAGGAGTCGGCGCCGTTCGCCAGGGGGCCGGAGCCTGCCGCCTCCGTGACGGAATCCGGAGGGGCAGGGAACGGGGGACTCCTGCCGCTGCCCAAAATCGGAGGAGCCGTCGCCATCCACCGGGCGGCGGAGGAGTGTCGTGCCGTCCGCCGAGGGCCGTCCAGTGCCACCGCCGGGCACCGCGGAGGAGATCACCCAGCCGGTGGAGGGCCGAGCAGCAGTGCGTCTGGGAACCGGATTTTTTTTTTTTTTTTTTTTTTCCTCTCTCCCCTCTCTTGTCCTTGTCGCTCCTCCTTCCATCTCCTTTTCTCTCGCCTCGTCTGTCCTACCCCCAGGTTCCTTCAGGTCCCCGTGAGCGGTCCCCCCCGGAGGGAAGGGGGGGGGGGGGGGGGAGTAGAGCGCAGTCTCGAGGGTACCCCCCGGCCTGCGAGGGGCGATGGGGGTATGTGGCGAGTGGGGCGGGGCCGAGAGGCGTGGGAACGAGGAGTGAGGCCAGGTGTAGTGATTGGAGATAAGCTACACCTGAGCCCCACCGCTAGTATCGAGTCCCACGTAGGAGATGGAAGGATATAAAACTGGAGCGACGACCGTGAAGGACGAGAGAGGACCAGGCCTGGGACATTATTTTATGTGTTTGGCTTTTATTTGTGCGCGTCAGTCGCCGTGAGGGGCTGACGCGCTGTTTTGTGTTTATTTTTGTAATTAAAGTTTCATTTTGATTGTGCGCCGGTTCCCGCCTCCTTCTTCCCGATGAATATGGAGATTTGTATATCATTACACCATGCTAAACATGGACAAAGTTTCAAAAATTAAGTTGTACGTTTGAAGGAGTATTTCTGTTCCAAAAATACTCCTTCCGGTTTGTCACAAGTTTCGGAAAGTTTTTTTCGAGTATGGCTCTGTGTGACGTTAGATGGAGCGGAATTTCCTTATATGGGTCTTAAGGGCACTTCTCCCGGAAGAGCGCGCGCTCTGGTATAGCAGAGCAATGAGAGCACAGACATTCACTGATCAGAGCAGAGACATTCACTGATCAGAGCGAGAGCGTCGCGAAATGTCACAAAAGAAGTGTAATTTTGGTTGCCAGGGCAAGACAACCCTGCACAGATTACCAAAAAAAAAACAGCACTAATGGACCAGTGGATGGAGTTTATTTTTATAGAGCATCAACGGAGTTGTGCAAGTGTTTGTGTTTGTGTTTGTTCCCTGCATTTCGAAGATGCTTGTTTTACAAACAAGGCCCAGTTTGACGACGGATTTGCACATCGTTTATTTCTTAAGGATGATGCAGTCCCAACGAAAAAGGGTCACGATCGTGTGTTGGAACCGCAGGCGGTGAGTAAAATTGCTTCAAATATCTCTGCCTCCTTGTTAGTGCGTCCCTTCCCATGCCGGAGACCCGGGTTCGAGCCCCGCTCGGAGGGAGTCGGTGCTGCTGCTGCTCTCGTTCAGTTTCAGCCTCGGGATCTGATTCTGGATCATAAATAAACAACTGAATCTGACTGTAAGCCATGGTTTGTTTTGGATGGTTTTTTCTTCACGGTAATGTCACAGCTTCCAAACGCTCTCAACACAAAAGCTTACTCGCGCTGGTGATTCTTTAGCTCCGCCCACACGTCACGCCTCCAGCCGGTCGTGTTTTTCCGGGAAAAATCGGTACAGACTATCTTTCTCTTATGAATATAATGAAACTAAAGACTTTTTGGAGATATGAAGGATGCAGTACTACTCTATAGGTACTCAAGATTAACAGGATATTGAGTGAAAACGAGCATTTCACCCCCCCTTTAACAAACTTACACTGTAAAAAATTGCAGTAGTTTCTACAGTTGTTTACTAGTTGTTTACAAAACCTGATATTTGAAGTTGCTTTAAAAAAAAAAAAAGTTGAAAAAACTTCAAAAAGGTTTTTGAGCTCTCAACTCCTTTTTTTTTTTTTGGTTTTTACAGTGCAGCTTCAGAACTTTAGGTTTTACTCAAGCAGTTTAAAGTTCAGCACAAAACTGCCAATCCAATATGAGTGAATTAAATTGTTAAATTCTACTCAGTACAACATTGGTCTTCAAAAAAATCTTTAAATGGACAGAATCACATTTTTTTTTTTATTTCATAAATATGATTTTTTTTTTTTTTGTAGAACAGCGAGTTTAAATCAGAAACCAAATCAAGTCATTTCATTCGCAATAAAATTAATTACAATAGAACGTTTTTTCAAGTTAAGAGCTTATTTGTCACATTTGTGTTGCAAAATTAAAAACTTCTAGTTTTTATTTGATGCTTTCCCAATTAAATTAACTATCATAAAATTCAAGCCCAAAATAATGTGCAAAAATAACAACGGGTCCAGTCAAAAATGTATTGGCTTCCATATCTGTCCTTCATATCTATCACAAGCAATATAAAATTAACTGCAATGGTGATAAAAGTGTGTGCATAACAACAGTTTGTGGCTCGCTGTCTTTTGGTTCTGCATTTTGAATAATGATATTTGCTTTAAAGTCAGTAATGGAAAAGCTGCAATGATTTTGACTTCTCTGACCACTGGATAATGAAATCGGATGTAACACAAAATCGCTTTTCAAAATCAGCTCTGTGTAGTAAATGCCAACCAATGTTGCCAAGTCTGTGGTTGAAGCGACAATACCAATAACGTGATATTTAGTCCCTTTTACCAAGACAACCATGCTATAAAACTTAAAATCCGGAAAGCAATTTTGTATCGGGGAACTCCCCGGGAACGCGATTGGGCTAGTTGGACTAGTTTTGAGAAGCAACTGGGCAGGAATTGTTGTGAAAACCTGGCAACAATGATCTGAATGCACGTGCTGGAGATATACTGCTAATTACAGGAGCGTCTTTACTGATGAGATGTGCATGAAAATCACATTTGATTTTTTGCACAGCCCTACTGCCATACCTCAAAACGTTTTATGTTGTTCTGATGGAATGTTGTAACCATTTTCACTGTTTGTTTGTCTCTCCATGCCAAGACCACAACATTTTCTTTGTGACGCATGATTGTTTCCCCAATCCTTGTGATCCAAGACAGGGCAGATTTTGTACAGCCTGTCAGTAAAATTGTCTGCCTTTTTGTATTATCACTGAAGTGAAGAAATCTATATGAATTCAAACCTGTTGCGAGGCATGACCTTGTTGAAGTAGGGGGTAGCTATAACATGTCATCTGTACACCAGTACATTTCAAGTTCCGGCTTATGAATGATACCAGTGAGAAAAAGGCAAGAGGTTTTGGCTGCAGACTGGGCGAGTGGAGCTCCACTCAAGAGCGGAAATACGTCACCTCCACTAGCGACGCCGCCGCCATGTTGGAGCGGGCCACACTTTCCGTAGAATTACATCGGCTGCGTCCGGGGAGACACTGCTGGCAAAAACAGTGTTTTTTCATGCACCTGTCAATATTTAGATTTTTGGCTTTTTGGCTTTTCATAAAGTGTTTTTTCAGACTTATGGAAAGAAAACATCCAAAAGACAATGTTAAGTGTTTCTTTTATAGCACTTTATCTATTTGTGTCAATAGATTTCAATTACAATACATATTTTTAAAGGCTGTTTTCTCAAAATGAGTTTTTTCTCCAACTCTGAGCCATATATCTCCACTTCAGTGGCACTTACACACACTTAACTTTACATTTGTATTCCTGTCTATATTCTGAAGGTTTTTACAGAGGGATTTGTTCATATATAATTTTTTTGATTATATACAACATTTTATTCCTTATTATTATTATTATTATTTCTAGCTGTTCAAAGTATTTTCTGAATTATGGAGTGACAAAAAGAGATACCCAGAATTCCTTCTGTAAAAACATTTGACTCTAATATGTCAAAAAAATTTAACCAGAATTTTGAAACTGACTTCATCCTGTGTTCAGATTTTTGTACTAGAAATTTATGCAAATTAACGCATATTTCATTAAATAATGCCTAATTTGCATATTTAAATATAACATTTTAGAAAACTTGTAATACAAAGTTTGCCATTATCAATGTAATCAATCAACTTGGTAAGTAAGGTGATATCTATTAGTTATTTTTTTTTCCCTATTCACCTGCAGTGTCTCGCCTTAGAAATCATGCAAAAGGAAATTAAGCAGTTTTACTATGATAAAACCATGGTTTATTTTTGTAAGGGTTGTGATATGCACGTTTTTTGTTGAAGAAATTATATAGGCTTTGTCATCTATAGCAAAAATGTAACAGCAGCAATTACATAGCATTTGGCTCCCTGTGCAGGCATTTGTAATAACATGTACATAAATTGTTTATTTTGTATGTCCCTACAATATGTATTTTAACAGTGTTATTATTAACCAATCATTATTGCCTCATAGTTTTTTTTTTTAATATAATGCATTTTAAGTCCTTTTAAAGGCTATTGATGGCTTAGGTCTGTTTTTATAGCAACAACAACAACAACAAAAGATTACAGTATATTAATTCTTCTTTGTAAATTATTATTTGAAGTAACAAAACCATGGTTAATTTGCAGTTGCCGTGGCTATAAGAACGATGATTTGTGGTGTTATTGGTAATTTTCGTAAGGGAACCTGAAAAAAAAAATAAAATATAAAAAAATTCCGCCGGCGCGAATTGTCAATGCATGACTCAAACGCTAGCTGACACAGCAGCAGTTGTCGGTAAATAAGAATTTTCTTGTCTTTAATTGTTAATTTATTCGTTCATTATTCATACATTCGTTCATTTATATCACTTGTTTAAGTTATTTAATTGTAAAAAAAAAAAAAAATGATTGGGGCTTATTCCTCCTCCTGTTCGCTTATGCCTCGGGCCGGCCCTGCTCCAAGAGCACCATACAACACTGACCCAAAAAAACAGGGTGAATGTCAGTTTTGCTGTTCATGAACTTGTTCCAATCCTGTCCACTCCCAAAAAGCAACGCCCAACCAGAGGTTGCAGAGTTTGTGTACGTAAGGGGTTGCGGAAAGAGACCTCATTCTACTGCAAAAGTTGTGGCGTCCCCTTACATCCTGGGAAATGTTACTCTGTTTACCACTCAAAAACAAATTACAGTGGCTAAATTTAATATATATGATGAAAACGACATCTGAATGTATTCTGCTTGAAAATGCACTTGTTTGATAAAAATTCATTTTTCTCAGCTTTTTGTCCAGAATCTATGTTCAGGTGGCAATATAAAAAAAAATGAAATGAAGATAAAATAAAATAGTTGTATTTGTTGTTTAAAAGCAGAGGCTCGAGATCTTTATTTTTACATGTTCATATTCATAGAATAAAATATTCTGTTTCTATTAAGTTTAGCGAAAATCGTCATAAACCCTGGCGGTGGCTGGCAACTGTTTAAGAAAATGCTAGTGGGGAAAGAGTTAAGACACAATGTTTTCAGTTTATTGATGACCTGACTTTGTCCTGTGAATTGCATTGCAAGTAGAAGTTATTGCATCTCTAACAGTTCCTCTCAGATGACGACACATTTCTTCATCCGCCCGGATAGAAGCACTTTAATTTCACTGTCGCTTCAGTTGGATGACATTTATTTTATTTTCTTAAACAGTGCCTGAATGCATCACCCCTGCTAACAACATTACGTAACTGTTACGTAACTGCGACGTAATCTGGTGACCAAAGTTTCGTTGTGGCGACGTGGAAAAGTGAAAGGTGCGTATACGTCGCCACAACGTAACTTTGTGACGTTGCCAGTAAGTAACAGTAAGTGGCAACGTCGCGGATCGGTGGTCGTGTGCTGGTAATCAGTTGGTAATTTTTTTTATAATTATTCTATGGGCGGACACGCAGCACTTGAACCTAATTTATGTCCTCATATGCCCAAACTAATTTAAAGGATGTTTCAGCAGCTGTGAATGATGAATACATACTCGAAATGAATTCAGTTAATTTATTAAAAAGCAAATATGAACAGTAATGCACCCAGATTATTAATAAAAACAGGATATACAGCGAAATATGAATGAAAGCATTCAGCCCATACAGAAGCACATAGATTGAGATATATTAATAATAAATACATTTCCATATATTTAAATATCTATACCCTTCTGTAAGCATCCAGGGTCAAAACATTATGCACAACATGCAAGTCTTAGTAAGCACTCAGCACATTGCATTTAAATATTATCATTAACAATGCACACATTCATCAACTAATCACAAGCTCCCACAATAATCTTCAGCTAATCACACCCTTAACCAAACCACTACAAAAAATTCATTGAAAATAATATGCAATAGCTTATGAACAGATGTATTATAGCAAATCAAGTTTAATGAATCTCACACCTATCATATAGCATTATGGCCAGTTCACACTGCCACAAAAATATATCTAAATATATATCTATTTAAGCAATTAACATTAAATTCTAAAATCCTAAGTAATTCTTACTTTCTCTATTCTTGCAATATTCTAGTGTTCATGTCCCTGAGTAATATCTGCATCCCCCGAAGTCTGAAGAGAACACAATATGCTAGTAGACAGCAATCCTCGTGAGAGAGAGGTCTGGTGTGGAGGTGGATCTGGAACTGACTTCTCTTGATTATCTGTCTTCACAAACTGCCCTGAAATACAATTCAAACATTAACAATGAGTGTTATAAATGTAATGTAAGGCTCTTAGATTCATAATGCTCATTTTGGAAATATAGTTAATATCAGTAATATGCAGCATGCACGATACAAGGAAGTGGTCAGTAACTAAACTTTGAGGTATGATATCTATAAGGCTACCTTTAAGAAAAAATAAATTGAATAAATTAAGTTGTGTTATGCATTCAAATAGTAAGACATGCTAAAATACAGAATTTGTTAACAATAATAATAAAAAATAATATGCTGGGGAAAAAATTACGGCCCTAAATATGTTTTTTTTTTTTACGTTTAATAAATTGATGTGAAAATGTATGTACTACCAAAAAGGAGTGGAGAAAAATGAAATATTTATTTTATCATTGAGGATTTCTTAAAAAAAAAAAAAAAATCTCGTCTTGCTCTCATGAACCCAGTCTCGTGTCTCGTCTCGTCTTGTGGGATAAGTATCTCGTCACACCCCTAGTAGCCAGAGCAAGAGATACATTAGATTTTTTTTGCATGTCTGACAGTGTAATATTTAGCAGAAGTATTTCGAATGAGTTAAACCTGTATCCTGTTTTCTGGGTAACATTGAGAATATCACTATATATTGTTGCAACACCTCCGCCACAACCAGTCTGACGGGGCTCATGCTTATAACAGTAGTTTGGTGGAGTTTAGCTAAATCAAAAATGCCTGTCAAAATTAACACTGGAACAAACACAATCTTTATTGTAGTAGTACTTCTATTTGAGCGTGTAGAACAAAAGTCATCATAACAGTTATTTGAGAATTGGCTTACTAGTCATATGGAGCAAAGTGTCCTGGAGATGTTGTCCAACAGGAGATCTAAAAAGCCTAGGACGCTGCCAGAAAGATTCCAATTATTAACAAAAAGCAGTTTCAGTTCTTTACACCATGACAATAACCATTCGTTTAAAGCAAAAAGTTTGCTGAACCTTTCATGTTCTCATCTATACGTGGGAAGTGGTCCTGACACGATGATCATCATGCAAGCGATATGCGGCGCACCGTCTTGATCAGGCTCCTGAAGTCCCTCTTCAGTGTCTCTGTCTGCCGCAGCGTGTTGGCGTTAACCCCAGTGTATAACAGTATAACAACCTACACCTAGGTCCAGGTTAACACCTGATGGCATTTATTCTGGGCTATTGAGTTAGAAACACACGGTTATAACAGCCAGAGAAAAGACTAAGACAGAAATCAAGGGTCAAAGAGCCCAACTAAAGCAAACTGATCTCTAACATGGTTACTTCAAATGAAACAATAAATCAACATCTAAACCTTAGTTTATTCTCAATAAGATCTTCTGTAGACGTCTGACAGAAATAAAGTCTGTCTGGTTATTAATAAGTGGAGCTGGTGATGCTGTTTGTGGGGTTGTTTCATCAGATCTTGAGAGATTTCATGTATTTTATTTCAGTTGATTTCATCTAAGTCTGTGTCTGAAGTCAGTTGTAGTAGTTCTTGTGTTTCTCTTTTCTTCAGTGATTCTGTTTGTTAACAGCAGCTGTTCATCACTAATGCTCAATCAGCACTTAGTTAATCACTTAATTACTTGAATGCAAAGTTTTAAAACTTACATGGCTTAAATCAAGGCAATCTGTTTACTCAAACGGTTTGAGTTAAGTTAACTTGTCGGGTTTTACAGTGTATCTATTGACAAATTACCATCAAAAACATTTACAAAGCAATCAAAACCTATCCTTTACGCATAAGATGTAATTAAAAGGCCAAACTTTCATTAATAAGAGCTCAAATCTAATGTGCTATAACGTTAATTATGTTTCTATGCTAGCATAATACTTGATAGATTGACATTTCAGGAAAAATACCATAATCACAGAGGTATAAATATTAACAAAAAGTACTTAAAGTAGACTGTGGATGATATTAACGTGTTACTTAACAAATCTGTCGCAGTTGTTGGCCTTTTCTTTGGTATAACTGACGAGAAAAAGAAAATGTCAGACGAGTCCTCTCCTCTCCATCAGCTGATGTGTACGCCGTTGCCATGGTAACTCAATGGCTAGAAGGCCAATAAAGACAATAAAATAATAAAAAAAGGTTTTAGCGACGTTAGACTTTTGTTTTTACTTTGTTTTATACATTTTATCCACCTAGTTAATTATTATAAATTGTAAAACTAACCTCAGAAAGCTAATTCTCCTGTCAGACACAGTTAAAGTGAAAAGTGCCTCAAACAAACGCACTGTCCTTCTGATACAACAGTCTCTGCTGCAGATGAGATGGTGTAGCCAGTCTGTGTCATTATTTCACGTTCATAACTCCTTACGAGATAGAAAGTTTCACAACTCTTTTCTTGTCACTACTGTGCGCGCGGTGCGTCAGTTGTGGAAGCGCGCGCCTGTACAGTATGTCACGTCACTATATATTAAAAGCATGTCCATATTCTGACTTGGTGAAAAGAAACATATTTTATCTTTAAGGAACGTTTAATCTTGTGTCTGAAGTTTAATTACACTTTTTAACTGGCTCTATACTCAGAGAGCATATAAAGAACGTAAAAATATATATGGTAATGATATTACGTGCATACGAAGTTGTAGTTACGTTGCCAGTAAGTCATGAAGTTACCAATATATTACCAATAGAGGACCTATCTGGGACGTTCTTGGCTATCTGGTCACGTTGGAAGGACGTACTGACGACGTTGTGAGTTGGTAATGTGATGGTAATAAAATTACGGCCATGCGACGTCATAGTTACGTTGTCAAAAAGTCATGGAATTACCAAAAATTACCAGTACGTTACGTAACTGTTACGTAGTGTGTAAGCAGGGACATTGTTTTTTTTATTTTTTATTATGCAATAGAACAACAACAAATACAATTACAAAGACAAAGTAAGAACAAGAGACAATGAGGGTTACAAATAATACTCAGACTATGTTAGCTTATAAGACTTACACCATGAAAGAGTCTTACATGCAATAGAATTATTAGAGCTTCTTAAGCAATTTACATACATATCAAAATCTTTCCTGAAAATAAAAAAGTAGGGAGTTTTCTTTGAAAATTTACACTTGTGAATGTAAAATTTAGCACAATAAAGCAACAAAGTAATAATATATTGACAGTGAGAAGGGTTTCAAATTCAAAGAGCAGTCAAAAAACACAATTTTGGGGGTTATACAAAAGTTTGGATATAAATATTTCTTAACAAAGTTGGAAAAATCAATCCAGAAGACTTTACAGTAAGTACAGTCCCAAAACAAGTGATTGATCGTTTCTTCATACTGAAGGCAAAAGGAGCAATTGGGTGAAATACTATTGTTAAATTTAGCAAGTTTATAATTTATTGGATAACAATTATGTATAATTTTAATTGAGACTTCAACAACTTTATTAGATTAGAAGAATTTTTGTCGAAGAAGCCAAAACTCTTCCCATTCTATGTCACTAAATATGTTATTCCAAAAACTCACACAAGCAGAAGCAGGGACATTGTTATGATTGGCCCAGAGTAGATGTCTTACATCACCGCGTTCTGAACTTGTGTGCTCATACCAGTAATTTTCCTTCTGCGTTCACACACAGCAGAATTCCTGCAATTTATTGGTAATGTTACAACTTCTCATACCGGTAAATTGCCTGAACGAATTTACCTGTATTTTTCAGCTTAGGCTGGTATTAGCTGTTTATTTTATTTTTTTCAGCAGGGAGGCACATTTTTTTTCTTCTGTGCATTATAATGAAGGCTTTATAAAACTGCACCGCATTTTTAGCTTTTTAATCAACACTCTGTTCTACAACAACACATTTATTATCATGTATGTCTATGAAAGACGATCGAACCAATCAGATTAGTTATGGGGCGGGGCTGCACGTGTATGTGCAGGCTGCAGCCGGGTGCTTCTCTATATTAGCCGATCGCCATGTCTCATGTGGACTCATGTATTCTACATTAATTTGCTTTCTTCATTTTACAGTAATGCTATATTGTAAACTATTTACAATACTATTATGAGTTCTCGCCGTTTATTGTGAGTGGAATGTCGTAAACGAAACTAAACTGCGAAGTTTGGGTACAAATATTTTTTTAAGGTTGTAGAGTGATGTTACCTCAAAAAGAGATGCTTTTTTGCACATTTATCTTGTTCTCTTTATTTTGTTTTTTATCTCTGACTGGTAAGTTATAAACACGTTTTTATTTTATTTATTTTTTCACTTCTAATAGCTACAGAGTAATATACTGTTGAAAAATGTTTAAAGGGATTTCAGTTAAGTTAGCTGTTTCTGATCTCGTTCTTCTCGTGTGTTTGGTGATACAGATGCAGATAAGTTATTGCCAGTGATGAAGGGAGATTCTCTCACGCTACACCATAATCTCTCTGTTTCTAACATACAGAGAAATGATGAGATCGAGTGGAGGTTTGAAGGCACTCGCATCGCTAGAGTGATTGTGCCCAATTCAGAATATTATGATGAAAACACATTCAGAGACAGACTGAAGCTGGATCATCAGACTGGATCTCTGACCATCACAAACACCAGAACCACAGACTCTGGACTTTACCAACTAAAGACCATTATTGGGCTTAAGGAATCAATCAAGAGATTCAATGTCAAGGTTTATGGTGAGTAGAGAATAAGTGTAATTTGAGCTTTCATTTATATGTTCATAGCCTAATGTGTTTATGTTCATGCTAAGTGAAATGTTGATTGTACTGTATTTTATTTTATTTATTATTATTACTTGGTTTTGTTATAATATGTTGTGCAGCCAAAGACACATTTTCACTTGTGGACAATAAAGTATAGTAACGTAAAGTTAAGATAAAATAGGAAGGGGTGATATCGCGCTCACTCACGCTCCGTTTGAATTGTGGTAATTTCACGATAAAATGGACAGAATTTAATCAAAAGTAACAATAGGTTATATAAAGCTGTATATTCCCCTTTAAAGTTCCACGTGTACAGTGGTTAAACCTATTTGTTCGGAACTCATTCGTACCGAACCTAACCGAAAGACACGTACCGAATGTGTTTATTACTGTTACACCCCTATATCTACTTCAGAAGACTAGCATACTGTGGTCCAAAGTCGAAAAGACAGGAATCAGGTTTGTTCAGCTGGAAATGACAGTCAAAATTTTCAGTAGGAAGTAGTTGTACATTAGCCCTTAAAGTGAGAAATGTTCTGTCAGTAAATGACTCTCTTTAGAAACTAACTAAAAATATCTGAACAATGCCTCACACAATAACACAAACTTTAGAAAAGTTCCCTGACAAACATCATAAAAATGTCCATAGTTTATATGCCACACTTACTACAGCTATTGTTTTTAAAATAAAACTGGTAGAGTTTTAGGATTTAGGAAAATCTTGCACCGTTTATATTCTTATTAATATTTTTGAAGCAATGATAACTATAGTCAATATAGACTAGTGTTACCATAATAAAAGTTTATTACAATGATTTCAAAAATATTACTTTTCATGTCATGTGACTAGTCGTAATGTGAGGTGTTTCACATACACCAGGGGTCACTAGACTCAGTCCTGGAGGGCTGGTGTCAGGCAGAGTTTAGCTCCAACTACTTTCAACACACCTGCCTTGAAGTTTCAAGTATACCTAGCTAGTCATAGACCGTAATATAGTTCTGGTGTGTTTGATTAGGTTTTGAGCTAAATTCTGCAGGACACTGGCTCTTCAGGAACATGATTGGTGACCCCTGACATACAGAAAGTGCGGTGACAGACTTTTTTATATGAATGGTGATGCACAGAGTTAGATTTTAATTTTCACTGACTGAAAAGCTTCTTTGTAAACCTCATATTATAGATATTTTTTCAATCTGTATATAATTTTATCGAAAGCTTTTTGTGATGATGCACATTACTTATTTAGTTTGTAATGAGTTGTCATTGTAATTTGCATGTGTTATGTCTGAACTTCTATCACAGAGTGAAAATGTAATGTTAATTTATTTTTTATTTTTTATTAACTGTTATTAAACTTATTCTTCCTGGTTTGGTCACACAGATGTAGAGAAGTTGCCAGTGACAGTGGGAGATTCTCTCACTCTAAACCCTAATCTTACTAACATACAGAGAAATGATGAGATCGAGTGGAGGTTTGAAGGCACTCGCATCGCTAGAGTGATTGTGCCCAATTCAGAATATTATGATGAAAACACATTCAAAGACAGACTGAAGCTGGATCATCAGACTGGATCTCTGACCATCACAAACACCAGAACCACAGACTCTGGACTTTATCAACTAAAGACCATTATTGGGTTTAAGGAATCAATCAAGATATTCAATGTCACGGTTTATGGTGAGTAGAGAATAACCATGTTATTCCTGTTGTCCTCTTCATATTCTTGCTATAAATGGTAGGGTATCAGTAAAATAGCACTAGACAAAGGCACCAGGTAACTATATTGATAGGAAAGAAAGAAGATTAGATGCAACGTGTGGCTCGATTCAGGTAAAGATAGCAATGTAAAATCAACAATAGGCTATATCATAATCAGACTAAAATAGGCCTAATGCGGCCCATGCATGTGAAAGAAATATTAAAGCATAGTCTAAGTTTATTTGTTTTTACCCACCAAAAAAATAGTCTAGCTTAATTTCATTTTTTCAATTTTTCAAAAAACAAAAAAACAAAAAACAAAAACAAAACAATAACAATAACAACAACAACAATAATAGGCTAATAATGATCAAATCAAACAGTTTGTCAGTTCTCTTTTTACTTTTTGTTCGTATTTCGATTTGTTGTTAGTCACTCAAATAAATAAAATATAAGAAAACCGTTTTTTTTTTTTTTTAACAGAAGAGAGTAAAAATGTGGGTGACGTAATATAATAACATGTCAGTGTGGGTATTGTTAACTAAAACTTTTCAAATGCTAAGATAAAATAAAATTTTAAATAAAAATGTCATTACATTTTTAGATGAAAAACTTTAACTGAAATTAAAGATGCTGTCTCAGCAACAAAATAAGTTATTAATTAATAAATTAAGTAAGAAAAAAAGAAAAAAACACTAAAATAAATATAATTTCAAATACAGCGTTTTAAACAGTATTTACACCGCAAAATACGCCATTGTAATTACAAACAGCATAAACAACATGCGAAAATAGGTCAATAGCCCTATTCGGACGGGACTAGTTTTACAGGGGGTCGTTAGAGAAATCTGCGTTTCACAGACGTACTCTGTGATTTTAATCCCGTCCGAATCTGCCACGTCTGTGTTTTTCTCACACAACCCCTGTGATAATTCCAGGGCAAATTACCTACTGTTTTTCAGCAAACTCAGTGATCCTCTGAGAAAACTAATCCCGTCCGTCTGTGATTGCCGGTGATATTTTATTTCACAACGCGTTTCCTTGTGTGTTTTGGCCAACGTGAATTACTGTAGATGCTCTAACCACGCGCATGTTTAATAATAATGTAAAAATAATAAAATCAAGAGCAAGATCATGTAAACTGTTAATACCGGCTATTGTAATATCAGCATCAGGTAAGATTACTCACGTTCATTTATGCACTCAGTTACATAATGTTTTAATTACATATGCACCTTTATGAAATTTAAACATACGGTAGGTTTAGCTTACTACACACACAAAAAAATTAATAAATAAGGAAAACAAGTTAGTTAATTGCCTGCAAGCTTCTCCTCCTGTCTGTACGGTAATGCGACAGAGAGTCGGGTGGTTATGACGCAATCGTTAGCCTATTTTTACAAAAACTGTTTCTACAGGGCCATAATGTAACATAGAAGGTAATGGAGCCCTTTATACATTGTCGTGTATCTTTAAAAATAAATAATGGACAAAAGGAGTCTTTAAACGCCTCAGATGTAAAGTTATTCGCTGGCAAAGTGTCGCCAAAATGAATGGGAGTCAATGGGAATGCTAACGCAAGTGAAGTTCTGCTACAAGATGACGGCACCCGGCCGACTACAACTTCCGGTCGACTTCCTTGCCGCCTGGTAATAATACTAATGGCAATCATTCTGAATGAATGCAATGCACGCATACAGAGTGCGTGATCTCTGTGACGCCCAGATGCACAAAACAGACCCTCCCACCTCTGTAATAAACACGGAGATGTTAATCCCGTCCGAATTGGTACATGAAAATCGCAGACGTCAGGTCAGGTGTTAAGAATAGAAACTCAAACGTAGTTTAGAAAAAACGAGTCCCGTCCGAATAGGGCTTTTAAAGACTTAAGCCCTATTCGGACGGGACTAGTTTTACAGGGGGTCGTTAGAGAAATCTGCGTTTCACAGACGTACTTGGTGATTTTAATCCCGTCCGAATCTGCCACGTCTGTGTTTTTCTCACACAACCTCTGTGATAATTCCAGAGCAAATTACCTACCGTTTTTCAGCAAACTCAGTGATCCTCTGAGAAAACTAATCCCGTCCGAATGCGAATGTCTGTGATTGCCGGTGATATTTTATTTCACAACGCGTTTCCTTGTGTGTTTTGGCCAACGTGAATTACCGTAGATGCTCTTACCGCGCGCATGTTTCATATATTTGCTTAGCGGCAAATAAATAATAATAAAAAAATAATACAAATAATAAAATCAAGAGCAAGATCGCGTAAACTGTTAATACCGGCTATTGTAATATCCGCATCAGGTAAGATTACTCAGGTTCATTTATGTACTCAGTTACATAATGTTTTAATTACATTTAATAAAAACAAAAGAAAAGAAAAGAAAAACAAGTTAAACTAAAGGATCCACACATTAACATGGTTTTGCTATACTAGCCATTTAGTATTTATTGTGTAATAATACTAAGGCAATCATTCTGAATGAATGCAATGCACGCAAACAGAGCGCGTGATCTCTGTGACGCCCAGATGCACAAATCAGACCCTCCCACCTCTGTAATAAACACGGAGATACTAGTCCCGTCCGAATTGGTACATGAAAATCACAGACGTCAGGTGGCAAGAATCTAAACTCAAACGTAGTTTAGAAAACTAGTCCCGTCCGAATAGTGCTTTAGAGTTTTAGGGTGCATGAAAAACGCAGATTTTTACGGCGCTCATGTTGCCATATGACGGCGTAAGAAATGCTGTTTTGGTTGAGTGCGCGTCATTTACAGCGTTTTGTTTATAGACTAATTAGCCACGCCCATTGATTCCTGATGCCAGTTAATTTGAACAGTTTTCACCCAATAGGTATGGAATAAAATCACTGTCAAAAATAATCGTACATAATTCAAAACATGTGTGTGTAATTTTAATATACTCGTGCGTAATTTACAACTATTGTACATAATTCTGTTTTTTGTCAAGTTGGATTCCAAAATCTACGGCCCCGACAGTTTACAGATACGCGATTTTGTGTGTTTTTTAGAGTACAACTCAAAAATGTAAGACTGTGACAGTTTACAGACATGGCGCTTGTTTTCACAATAGCTCTGTTACACACGACATGCGAAATTGCAGCTGTGTCCAAATTCAGGGTCTGCATCCTCCTTAGGATCCTTCCTACCCGGTTGAAGGAGGATGGGTCCTCCGATGACCGCAAAAACCGGAAGTCGGTGTTTGTGAATTTGGACAGCCTACCCTTCTTTCAGTTCCCTCCGTTGCTCATATCCTGTCGCCTAGCAACCATGACAGGGCTAAGCAAGACGCGGGTGAAGAGCTCATCGTTCTCTCCCTGGAGCTTTATAAACACTTCTGTCTGCTCTTTCGTCCTTAGAAGCGTTCAAAACAGTTTCAATCACTAACAAATAAGCTGTGTGTAAGGGGATATTCACACAGGCAGTAAGGAAGAAGCTAGTTTACGAAAGTAAACTTTTTTTTTTTTTTTTACATATACACGTACAAATGTAAAAAAAAAAAAATGCTTAACGCTAAAACAAAATGCCTAACTAGAAAACCACTGAAAATATATATTTTTGAAAAGCCAGTTTTTAAAAAAACATCGAAAATAATACTCCTCCCCCACTCCGCTACTGCTCGCTTCGTCCTGCCGAAAAGAATTATGGGATAGGTAGGACGCGAAAGGATCCACCACACCCATCCTTCTAATTCGGGGAAAAGGAGGACGCATTTGTGGGCCGCATTTGAAGGATCCTACGAATTTGGACAGCCTTCGTCGCGGCGCTGTGACGTAACATCCTTCAAATGCGTCCTCCGAAGGATGTAGACCCTGAATTTGGACACAGCTTATGACTACGAAATGCGGTGCGAAACGGCTGTCAAAAATACGTCATCAAGGTCACAGGCATTACTATCCGAGGGAAGATCAATCGATTCAACAAAGAGTCATACTTTTAATCGCTATTGGCCTATAGATTCATAGAAAGCGATAAATTCAACACATAATCCTATAAAACCAATTTAAATTTATCCAATGTAAAAACAGCTTTAATGTAAATAATATTATTTTAAATTACTTTCGAAAGTACCTTCAAAACGGCTTACTGACGTAATCACCACGTTTAGGGCTTTGTTTATCAATAATCAAAAACAGATTACAATTATTTTTGAGAATACAAACGTCTCTTAACACGGTTAGTCGCACTTGATGTTCTTAAGTTAAAGTCATTTAAAGTCAGCTGTATTTGTTAACATTAGTGAACTAAGAAGAACAAACAACGTACAGCTGTATTTTTAATAAACTAACAAAGTTGAATAAATACTGTATCAAATGCATTGCTCAGAGTTAATGTTAGTTAATACATCAGTCAACAAATTAAACTTTATTGTAAAGTATTACCACTAGAAAACTAGGTTTTGCCTGATAGAGAAAAATTAGTAAAAAAAAAAAAAACTAATAAATTTAAAAATTAGTCAGAAGACTTTAGTACTCTTGTTTTAAGTGACATTATCCAATTAAGCAAACAGACACAGGTTTATCCACTAAAACATTTATTTAGCTTTCAGTTTCAGTCACCAATTCAAGTAAAAAGATAGATAGATAGATAGATAGATAGATAGATAGATAGATAGATAGATAGATAGATAGATAGATAGATAGATAGATAGATAAACCATTCATTAATTCATTCTGTAGTAGCAGCACATAGAAAATAATCCAGCAAACTCTTTGTCTGGAAAGAAATCTGTGAAGATGCCCTTCTTTCCAAGACCACAGTATCTACAGCATCACACATCTGCTGAGCTCCAGCTCTACTCTGTGTGTCTTCCTCACATCTGGACTGACAGACTTCCAGTCAACCATACCTACACAAGAGAAAAATAAATGTTGAGAGATTCAAACAATAAGTAACCAGTAAGTAGAATAAAATATCCAATAACAGAAGCGCAAATGTCTGAGAGTGCAAGTCTGTAGCCAGACACTTCTCCATTATATTATAATACAACTGTACTACTGAGTCTTCACTGAGTAACAAAAGTACATATGCTTCCTGTGCATGGTTTCTAAAAGAATGGAATCAGAAAGAAGTTGACTGGCACTCATCTATACCACAGGTTAGACTAATATTTACATTTATTCATTTAGCAGACGCTTTTATTCAAATTGACTTACATATGAGGATAGAGTGGAAGCAATCAAACACAACAAAAAGAGCAATGATATATAAGTGCTATAACAAATCTTAGTTAGCTTAACACAGTACACGTAGCAAGGGCTTTTAAATAATATAATAAATAAAAAGAAAACAGATAGAATAGAAAAAGAATAGAGCAAGCTATTTGGTTCATGTGCATGTACCACTCCAACATGTTGGAATAACTTCCAAAGAGTGAATGTCCTTCGTGTGCACTTTGGGCAGTGGTACAGTCAAGGCATGAGGATCTAGTACAAGAGGCTAATCATTCAGAGTAAAGTTACTGACAGTGCTTGTCTCCGTCTTCTAATGTTGACAATGTGCCTCTGAAGGAAAGTCAGTGTCTTTCTCAGGTGTGGTGGATATGCAATGTTGAAAGCAGAATACACACAGAAGGCTGTTATGAAGGCTTCATCAAGGCTGGTGCACGGACACACATTTGTTCCATCTTCTGTCACCACACTGAGCCCTCCTCCTGTGATTGCCATTTTACAGTCAGTATCCATCAGGTGTATGGTAGGAAAGGTGTAGCCGGGTCCCCCTTTCATAAAATAAATAAATAAAAAGAATAATAACAATAATAAGAATAACAAAAAAAAAAAGAAAAAAAAAGAAAACACTTTTCAGATTCATCAGATTCTGTTGCATCCTCTTTGGCTCAGACAGTGTAGCTACATACACTGCAGAACTGCAGAAACAATCAGAAGCTAATGTATAAGGTTCACAATATACCATGCATTTCATGTTCTTGTATACACTGATAAATCTTACATTGTTTTCTAAAACTATTGCTTTAAATTTTTAACAGATGGGCTAAAAAGGTACAGAAGAATATTACCTGAAAAGATATGAAACAATATTATTTTACAGTTGATGAGTTTTTTCCTTTAACATACTCACTCCAGTAGGTGTCCTGAAGTATGTGTATTTTTTGAGTACATCCTCCACAGAGATTCCTTCAATGCTTTCTCAGCGTCTCCAGGAGAGTGTTACTGTCGTGTGGTCTTTGACAGTCCATGTGTCGGGATGTGTTTCACTTTGTAGCATATTCACATGTGCCTCAACAGACATTGAATCCTCCCCATCAAAAGTTTCCTTCATCAGAACAACAGAAACAGATCATGCTTAGACCGTGACAGATCTAAAAAAAACATCTAAATACTTACTGAACAAGGTGCTTTAGATATAAAAAATAATAAGAACATTGAACTTCATAAACATTAAGATGATGCTCAGGCAGTGAAGAAATACAAAAAGGATTTTAATATCTCTAGTACAGTATCTTCCTTACATTAACCTGCACTAAGTGAAAATGTAAAATTGATTAACAGTGCAAAAATAAATTATGCATATGGCAGTGTGCTTACATATTCTACAATAACCTGCGAGTGGAGCACGTTCTGCTTTACATTTCAGGTTTAGGGTTGTGTCAGATGTGCTTAAAACACAAACTTGACTGATTGTCATTTTCCAGCAAATAAAGATTACAACATCTTGTTACTACAATATTGTGCGTGATTATGTTGATAGCGATAAATCAATGGTTTAAAAACAATTTAACTTACACTTAGTCATTTCTTTCTGTATGTATGTGCTAATTTGCATAAATATCACAACAGATCTAAACATTGGGTATAGCCAGGTGAAAATGTCTTGTTCGATTTTGTTGATAACAGTAAAATACTTCATATTAAGGTCTGAATGGAACTCATTTAGGCTACCCGTGAGCATTAATACAGAGAGGCAGGAAGAAGTACTTTAGAAACCTGCCTTTATTAGTTTGGTCCGTGGGACTGTTTCTGGAGATCTACTTTTTATTTTGCCTACCTTTTGTCTTCTGCATTCTCCTTACTATTGTCTCATGTTCTTGCCTTAGACTCGTCCCCCAGAAACAGCCCCAAATATAATCTCTTAAAAATTAATAAAAGAACCAGCCTAAGTAGGAACCAAAGTACTTCTTCCTGCCTCTCTGTATTAATGCTCATGGGTAGCCTAAATGGGTTCCACTCAGATCTTAATATTAAGGCATTTTACTGTTATTTGTCAACAAAATTTAACAAGACATTTTCACCTGGCTAGACAGATCTGTTGTGGTATTTATGCAAATCAGCACATATTTAATTAGATTATGCACCATTTATCAATGTTAACAAACGATTACTATTTCTGTAATATTGATACTCTCTGTTATTAGTTATAACTAACGTTAACCCTTAAACACAGGGGTCGTCAAGTTCGGTCCTGGAGGGCCCGTGTCCTTCAGAGTTTAGCTCCGACCTCATGACCGCCTGGAACAAGTTTGATGACCCCTACTTAAACATGTCAGATTAAAACATAATAATAATAATAATTAACTTACCTGAGACGAGGTGTGAGCGCTTGGCTGCTGATCCGCCATTTCGGCGCCAGTGGTTTAAAACTTTGGTGGTGCGCATGCGCACTTCGTTGAATCGATTCATCTTCCCTTGGATAGTAATGCCTGTGACCTTGATGACGTATATTTGACAGCCGTTTCGCACACCGCATTTCGTAGTCGTAATTTCGCATGTTGTGTGTGTAACAGAGCTATTGTGAAAACCAAGGGGCAAGGAACTCGACCGGAAGTTGAAGTCGGGTGGGGGCTGCCATCTTTTAGCAGAACTTCACTTGCGTTAGCATTCCCATTGACTCCCATTCATTTTGGCGTCATTTTGACAGCGAATAACTTTACATCTGAGGCGCTTAAAGACTCTGTTTGGCCATTATTTATTTCTAAAGATACACGACAATGTATAAAGGGCTCCATTACCTTCTATGTTACACTATGGCCCCGTATAAACAGTTTTTGTAAAAAATAGGCTAACGATTGCATCATAACCACTCGGCTCTCTGTCGCATTACCGTACAGACAGGAGGAGAAGCTCGCAGGCAATTAACCTAATATGGCGTACTGACGTTACATTTTAAAATACTATACAAAATAATGAATCAGAATACTTACTCCTGCTCACTCACGACAAAGAACTCCCCGCTCAAGCTCGCCGTCTCTGCAAGATTAACGATGGCAGTTTGCACGCACAGCCACTTAGAGGATTTACATCTGGCAGACAGGTTGCTGACGTCGTCAAGCTTCGTTTGAGTCTGCGGGTCAGAAACGGAAGTGCTAAAAAACGCTAAAACTGGGCTTCATTTGTCTCAATTGAGTTCCAATGGGGTCGCTGTGTCCATTTCTTTTACTGTCTATGGTGAAAACAAGCGCCGTGTCTGTAAACTGTCACAGTCGTACATTTTAGAGTTGTACTCTAAAAAACACACAAAATCGCGTATCTGTAAACTGTCGTGGCCGTAGATTTTGGAATCCAACTCTGACAAAAAACAGAATTACGTACAATAGTTTTAAATTACGTACGAGTATATTAAAATTACACACAAATGTTTTGAATTACGTACGATTATTTTTTAAAGTGATTTTATTCAATAATAGGCCCTTTTAAATGCTGCTCATTAAAACTGTTCGGCTGGTCACAAATTATTTTATATTTGCCTGTTAAAATTTTATTTTGAGAAAATTTGAGTTGTGACATCAACGGAGAACAAAAACTGGAATGTGAACACCGGGTCAGATGTGATCTGCGAGATCCTGCAAACATCAGGTAAGAAAATCTAAATCTTATTACCTTTCAAAATTTGTAAAGTATAACGTTACCAGAGTTTATAGGGTAAAGGACATAACCTGCAGAAGATAAATACATGTTTGATTGTATTTTTGTATTCTGTATCACAGATGCTAAAATTAGCTGCTCATCTGATCTTGCTGTTAATTTGTTAATGGCTGTCTTTTTGAGATTTTTATCAAAATTTTCTGATGTGAATGCCATGCTTTAGGTGTGTTATATTTTTAATCGTACAATTATCTCAAAGATAACATACTCTGTTTGTGTTTTCTGGATAATCACAAATGTCAATACAATTTAAATGAATTAAAGATTGTCTAAAGCAGTGGTTCTCGAAGTGTGGTATGAGTAGCAGTAACGTTAGTGGTACTCAATCTCCCTCTAGTGGTAAGCAGAGGAATCACTATTAAATATAAATTAATGTTAATACATTATAATTAATTTTTTCTTTTTTTTTCTTTTGTTGTTGTTTTACATTTAAGTAAAGTACAGTTTTTATTTGATTTTTGGTACAACAAATTTTAAATAATAAAAAAAAATGGTATTATTATTTACCTGTATGTAAGCACAGTACAGTGTTAATGTTGAAGTGGTGACAGTTTATATTCTTATTAAGTTGGCTTCAGAAAGCCAACTTACTGAAATCCTATTTAAACTTCTTCTTCTTCTTCTTCTTCTTCTTCTTCTTCTTTTTGGACACTAACTCCTAGACCGTTCCAAGCTACATACTCCAAACTCGGGTCATACCTTCATACTGTTCTGACTTGGTGTGCTATATCTTTTCAGACTGGTTTGAGATCTGGTTGGATCTATCTATCTGTCTGTCTATCCTAATAATATGCTAATCATGCTAGCAACATGTTAGTCGCATACTAGTCATGCTAATAACATGCTAGCAACATGCTAAACATGCTAGAAACATGCTAATCATGCTAGAAACATGCTAGCAAAATGCTAATCATACTAAAATCATGCTAGCAACATGCTAGTCGCATGCTAGTCATGCTTGAAATAATGCTAACAACATGTAAATTATGCTAAAATCATGCTAGCAACATGTTAATCAAACTAGCAACTTGTTAGTCGCATGCTAGTCATGCTAGAAACATGCTAGCAACATGCTAATCATGCTAGCAACATGCTAGTCGCATGCTAATCATGTTAGAAACATGCTAGTCGCATGCTAATCATGTTAGAAACATGCTAGCGACATGCTAGCAACATGCTAATAATGCTAGAGAAACGTTAGCGACATGCTAGCAACATGCTAATCATGCTAGAAACATGCTAGCGACATGCTAGCAACATGCTAATAATGCTAGAGAAACGTTAGCGACATGCTAGCAACATGCTAATCATGCTAAAATCATGCTAGCAACATGCTAGTCACATGGTAGTTATTTTAGAAACATGCTAACAACATGCTAATCATGCTAAAATCATGCTAACAACATGCTAGTCGCATGCTAGTCATGCTAGAAACATGTTAACAACATGTTAATCATGCTAAAATCATGCTACCAACATGTTAATCAAACTAGCAACTTGCTAGTCGAATGCTAGTCATGCTAGAAACAAGCTAGCAACATGCTAACAACATGCTAATCATGGTAAAATCATGATGTCAACATGCTAGTCGCAATGCTAATCATGGTAAAATCTTGCTAACAACAAATAGTCGCATGCTAGTCATGCTAGAAACATGCTAGGAACTTACTGATCATGCTAGAAACATGCTTGCAACATGCTAATCATGCTAGAGACAGGCTAGCAAAATGCTAATCATGCTAAAATCATGCTATTAACATGCTAATCATGGTAGAAACATGCTAGTCAAATGCTAATCATGCTAGAAACATGCTAGCGACATGCTAATCATGCTCAAATAATGCTAGCAACATGCTAATCATGCTAAAATCATGCTAGCAACATGCTAGTCATGCTAGAAACATGCTAGCAACATGCTAATCATGGTAAAATCATGCTAGCAACATGCTAATCAAACTTGCTAGAGACATGCTAGCGACATGCTAGCAACATGCTAATCATGCTAAAATCATGCTAGCAACATGCTAGTCATGCTAGAAACATGCTAGCAACATGCTAATCATGGTAAAATCATGCTAGCAACATGCTAATCGAATGCTAGTCATGCTAGAAACATGTTAAGATGTTAATCATCCTAAAATCATGCTAGCAACATGCTAATCAAACTATCAACTTGCGAGTCTGCTAAATGCTAAAATGCTAACAACATGCTAGTCGCATGCTAGTCATGCCAGAAAGAAGCTAGCAACATGATAATCATCATCCTAAAATCTTTCTAGCAACATGCTAATCAAACTATCAACTTGCGAGTCGCATGCTAGTCACGTTAGAAACAAGTTAGAAACATCTTAGCAACATGCTAATTATGTGAGCAACATGCTAGTCGCATGCTAGTCATGCTAGAAACATGCTAATCATGCTAGAATCATGCTAGCGACATGCTAGCAATATGCTTATCATGCTAGAAACATGCTGGCAAAATGCTAGTCATGCTAGCAAAATGCTAATCATGCTAGAAACATGCTAGCGACATGCTAGCAAAATGCTATTCATGCTATAAACATGCTAGTAACTTGCTAGTTGCATGCTAATCATGCTAGAAACATGTTAACAACATGTTAGCAACATGTTAATCATGCTAGTCGTATGCTAAGAATGCAAGAAACATGCCAACAAAATGCTAGTCGCATGCTAGTCATGCTAGAAACATGCTAGCAACATGATAATCATACTAGAAACATGCTAGTCACATGTTAATCATGCTAGAAACATGCTAGCAACATCCTAGCAACATGCTAATCATGTTAGAAACATGCTAGCAACATGCTAATCATGCTAGAAACATGATAGCAACATGCTAGTCGCATGCTAATCATGCTAGAAACATGCTAGCATCATGTTAATCATTACTAAAATCATGATAGCAACATGTTAGTCACATGCTAGAAACATGTTAGAAACATGCCAACAACATGTTAAAATCATGCTAGCAACATGCTAGTCATGCTAGAAACATGATAACAACATGCTAAACCTGCTAGCAACATGCTAGTCGCATGTTAGTCATGCTAGAAACATGCTAGCAACATGCTAGCAACATGCTAGCAACCAACATGCTAATCATGTTAGATAAATGCTAGTGACATGCTGGCAAACATTCTAATCATGGTAAAATCATGCTAGCAACATGCTAGTCTACTACGCTGCTGAAATTTAATGTTGCTCCTTATGGTGGTACTTAGAGAGACAAATATTTTCCTAAGTGGTACATTGTATAAAAAGTTTAAGAACCACTGGTTTAAAGGAATGGTATAAAATGAGGCAGTGGTCCTTTTTAAAACTTTTCAGTAAACCATTTCTTCTTTCCCCTTGTAGAGTCATCAAGGATCCAGCATATTGGAAAATTGCTTAGGAATGTTCATCTGCTGCATTGCACTGTCAGTTCTGCTAGAGATTCATTGACCTTTTGTGATAGGTTTTGATTTTACGTGGATTAATAAAAATGTACTTAAATTTGATTTGACTTGTTTTACTAAATACACTGAATAGCTAGGATTCTGATTAAAGAAGTGTAAATGTGGGCTCTAAAAAACTGCTTGTGAATGATTAGTTAATATTGCAAACTTTCATCTGAATACATTGTGTTTAATAAATAATGTTGTTTCAAATCCCCTTGTTATTAAAGAGTAACTAAACCTTAAACCAACTTTTTTTTAGTTAATGATCTGTAAGAATGGGGCTTTATTAGTGCTGTTCATTGATTCAAGTAACTTTTTTGACATTTGAATATAAAGTGTTTTCATTCTACAATATATGCTGTAAAAACGTCTAAGTGCTGCCTTCTTTAGGTTGAACGGTGGCTACTGCAGTTGATTTTTCCTAAGCCCCTTTCACACTGCCATTCCGGCAAATACATGGGTAAAGTGTTCCGGCAATTGTTCCCGGGTCGCTAGATTTTGCACTTTTACACTGCCAGTGATTACCTGTGATATGTGCGTGCAGAATGTGAGGAACTAACTGATCTCTGCTTCATTACAGTTTGCACATATTTTTTCATCGCGAACGTTGATCTTCCTTCAAAACAGCCGGTAAAAGAGTCGCGCGTTAACGCGCGTCATCACTTCGACACGGCATTAAATCTGGATTTTGTTCACACAGCGCTCGTCCCGGGTTGAACTAGGTCCACGACCCGGGTTCAATGCCGGAATCAATCCCGGGACATGTTTGCTTTCACACAGAAGGCGACCCGGCAATGTTCCAGCTTTTGCTGGGTCCGACGTGCAGTGTGAAAGGGGCTCTATTGGATGTTGTGGTGGAAAGTGACGTAAGCGGTGGCAGATGACGTAAGCAGTTTCCAGCTCACCACGCCCCTTGCAACGAGCTACCACACCCTTGGCAGTATAAAACCATCTTGTTCCGTCAAAATTACTGTAGTGAGTCAGCCAGTCAGTAGTTGGAATTGCTAGTATTGAAAACGACCAGGATAGACTATTATAGCATCTATTTAGCATAGCATTTATATACTTATTTAGATTATTTTGTGTAGCCTATGTAGTTAATTAGCATAGTTGTTAGTGTAATGTTGGTATTGTTAGAAGCATAGTTAGTAGCATAGCTTCAAGTTGGCGTAGATTTATCTGTATTTAGTACAGTGGTCAGGATGGTAGGTGCAGTATTGCTGGTTGCGACAGCACTGCTGGACTGCATAGTTTTCCAGCAGACTTTAAAATTAGGCGCCAGTGGTTGCATGCACTTGGCCTGGAAGACCGCAAGTTCCCGCCTAGAGCTTGAGTGTGCAAAATGCATTTTACGTGGGATTGCTTCTCCAAGGCAATGGAGGTGGAAATGGGCTTCTCCACACAGCTCGCGCTGAAAAGTGACGCATTGCTGATCGCGGTGTGGGAGTTAAGACCGCAGTTTGAGCAGCTCGAATTGATATGGCTCAGGCCACAGACACCTCGATATCCTCTACGTCAGGTGATGGTGGGGGAGAAAAGTCCTCTACTTCAAATGAACACTCTGTTGCAAAGCTACTTTCGTCACTACAGTCACTCTGCATTTTAGCGACTCTGACAGCAGCTATCAATTAATCCGTCACCACGGGTCTCAGGTTCACACCCACCTGCTCAGCTCCGCCCTTGTTTCATCCCCAGGGGTGGATCTAGAAAAATATTGATGCGGTGGCGAGAAGGGGGCAGGAATTTTTGATGGGTGGCAACATATGGAATATATACTGAATTTAGTCACAGTTATCACAGTTTGATGATAAATATATCTGCACACTACAAAAGGACACAGGCTATCATTTACAACTTAATCTCATGCAATCAATGTCTTGCATTTGAAACAGTTCATATAAGGAATAAGTGACCATACCCCTTAAGCACCACCACACTCACTTATGCATACAGTATGCATCGACATGTAATTAAGAGCATTATAAAAGGTTCAGTGTTATCAATATTTCAATTTATTATAAGAAACACAAGATTTTAACAGCCATTGACATTTCCAGCTGGTGAGACTCAACTGATTTTCTAATGTTTAGTGTTAATCACCATCTAACTCAAGCAGTTAAGAGCTACATTTAACCTTAGATGTTATATGAATATGGTCCCTGAAGATTAGGTTTTATTAGCTGACAATAATAATAAATAAATAACCATTATAGGCCCAAATACAAATGTACTTTTAGAAATTGTTTTTGAAAAATATGGTGTTATTGTTTTGGCAAGCTTAAATTAAAACTTCTATGAAAACTTGTGTGATATTCCTTTAATATAATGTTTTAGTAGATATTTTTTAACTATATTTTACTAAGCAATTTCTTAGATAATTTCTTTGAGTTAGACCAAACTTTTACTTTGGTGGGTTGTAACCAGAGTTGCTGTTTTTTAATTAACTATTATTATTAGGTAATAGGCCTACTTGAAGTATAGCATACTCTACTGTGCAATAGTACTAGATTTCAGTTTGAATTTCTTCAAAGTTTTACCGAAATTTTATTTTGACAGGTTGTCGTAAAGACATTGCCGTTTCTGTCAGTCTGTGTATGCGATATGAATGAATGACAATAGTTTTATCAAATGAAATGGTGAAATCCTCTCATAGCGCGTTGACGTGCACATGTGCAGCCTACATCATGCATCAATATAGTTTAGAGCTGAAAACACCACGCGTGCTTCAGAGTGTGTGTGTGAATGCGTGTGTTTGTGTGTGCATGTGTAGTACAGCACACATTCCCAGAGATGTGTATAACAACACCTTCAGGGCCGCTGCTGGCCAGATGTGTGCCCATAAGCAGGATTGTATTGTTGTGCCCCCCTTCCTCAAATATGATAATGGAAAAAAAAATGGAAACTACTATAGGGGTGAAAAAAGAACTTTAATCAAATTAAAAACTAAATGAATAAATTATATTATTTACAAATCACAATTGTAGCTCTCGACATTTACCTGTGGCTATAACTTTATTATGACTCTAATTTATTTTATAGTCTCAAGCATTCAGAATTCATGCAAAAGGAAATTAAGCCGTTTTACTATGATAAAACCATGGTTTATGTTTGTAAGTTGTAAGTTATGTTATATTAAAAATGTATAATGTGTGCATTGTAGCTGACACCTAAATGAACACATTATAATACATGTGAAACAGTAGCATAATTTACGTATGATTTACAGGTTATTATAATAAATATCAAACATTTAATTCAATTGTACATTACAGCTGACACCTGCATGAACAATTACAGTTGTTTTTAGGACTATAAGTCATTCTCCTCAAATGCTACTGACGTTAGAAAAGTGTATACCAATATCTCATGTAACTTTAGAGACGGTCCCTAAATTTGAGACTCCTCAAACGTCCAACGTCAAACCAACGTTTTTTTTTTTGTTTTGTTTTGTTTTTTTTGTTTTACTTTTCTTTTGCGACGGTACTGAACACCTTTAATATTGGAGACACTAGTCCATATCGAGATTTGATTAAATGCTCTACTTTTGATTTATTCATTCAAAAATGGCTGAATTCCGTTACGTTCTGCTTTATACAACAAGTTCCATTTCCGCGATTCAATCCCTGTCGCTTTTACAACACATAGGGGTGAATTTATGAATGAATGTGTGAAAGTTCTGACACAAAACGAAGTTGTTACGTATCCTCATGCTTTTTAAAAGTGGGTAACGTATCACCCCTTACGAAAAATAACCATGGTTTTATTATAGTAAAACTGTAGTAACCCATGGTTTTTTGGCGTGTTGACTACCATTTGTATAACCACAGATTTACTACAAATACCATGGTTATACTATGGTTAATTTAGCAAAACCATGGTTAATTTGTGGTTACCATGGATTAACTATAGTACACAGCAAAATCTCCAGTGTTAATTTAACACTCTTGAGTGTGGATTCATATAAACACTGAAGCAGTGTTAAAAGTAACACTGAAGCAGAGTTGAAGTTAATGTGATAATTAAGAAGTTAATTGAGTTATGATTGAGCATTATTGAAGACACCTGATGTTAACAAGCATAATTACCAACCAAGAAAAATCACAATTTGTGTGTCACCATTATAGTGGTCAGTGTTTGCTTTACTTGTGATCTTGGCTTGTGGCTTTTTATATTTAAAATTTGTTTGGCAAGCCAAGAGCAAAAGTCATCGGGTGATGTTGATTATGTTTTAATGTAATTGTTGTTTGACCTGAGTTACTTAACTAATTTACAGTGTTTTCTCTAAATAAAACTTCCATTATTGATTGTAACAGCTTTGATTCCACAATGAAAGTGTCTGCATTTTCTATACATTTTGTAGCCATCTTTTGCAAGTGATTCTGATTTTTTTTTATTTTATTAAAAAGTGTTTATTTTAGGCACACACAGATAACAAGAATCAGCGTATGAATCTCAACAATGGTGACAAACAGCATATCCAGATAAACAGATCTACTCTGAACATCACAAAACTAGATACTAAAAATTCACATAAAAACAGCAAAAATAAAATTTTGTTAGAATAAAAAGTTAAAAAGACAGTTCAGCTCATAAATTATTCATGCCACAATGCATGATGGGAGCCATGGATGAGTTTTTATTGGCTACAACATTGGCTAGCTTTTTTGATGGTCACCGTTGTTGTGATGCTCACGCTGATTCTTGATGTCTGTGTATCTAAACTAAAGATTTTTTTTCTTTATGTAAAACTAACTTTTAAAAACATGTAACATTATGCCAAAAAATGCTGGATTTCTATTGGTTTTTTCCCCACTTAATTTATGTATACATTAAAGAAACCTGAACTTACGCATTCAGGTCACTACATGACAATTAGCTCAAACCACAATCAATAGCACACATGATTGCCTTTGCCCTGGTCTGCATGTTATTAATTATGTTACCACAGCAACACAAAGTCTAAAGTTAATAACTGAAGGTTCAAGATCCCAACTAAAGCAAACACTGACCACTATAATGGTGACAGACAAATTGTGATTTTCTCGTTTTGTGAGTCTGCTTGTTAACATCAGGTGTCTTCAATAATGCTCAATCATAACTCAATTAACTTCTTAATTATCTCATGAACTTCAACTCTGCTTCAGTGTTACTTTTAACACTGCTTCAGTGTTTATATGAGTCCACACTCAAGAGTGTTAAATTAACACTGGAGATTTTGCTGTGTAATCATGGTTTTTTGGTTTTATTTGTAGTAAGGGACGTAGTAGACTACATCACTGTAACGTTAGTTATATATCATCTCAAAGTCTGTGCTTTCATTAAAGCTTAATTTATTGATAGATAATCAATTTTTACCCAACTTTTCCTCCACTGGCTTTCCACACTGGCTGCGTGTCGTGAGCATGGCGGTTCTGCTGCGTGGCGGCTGCTTCGCGTTTTCTGTGTTTTTATACAGTCTATGGTCTTTATACACCAGAATCGTGCCTGACACGGCGCTGGCGCGCTACTGTAGATGACAGAGGGAGGCCGCCGACAGACAAGGATCTTGACTACACGACAACCAGAGGTGGGAAGTCCAGGTGCCAAAGAGTAAAAGTCCTGCCATATTTTTGTTCCACCCATGAACTCAGCAGCCGATTTCACCAGAGGAGGAACCAAGTCATTCCTTCCAAGTCACAAACGAGTCTTGAGTCACATACCAAGTCCTCAAAGAGTTAAAGTTAATGAGATAATTAAGTGACTAATTAAATGATGATTGTGCATTAATGATTAACATCTGCTGTTATTGAGAATTACAGAGGATCAGATGTTGGTGTTTTATGTACCCTATGCCAAGGGTACAAAAGCTGTAACCTTGAGGGTACACTCTCAGAAAATAAAGTACATAATTGTACCTTTAGGGGTACAATAGCTTGTCACTGGTGCTGTACCCTTGTGATTTGTACCTTAAGAGACCAGTTTTGTACAGAGTTGGGAAGTCCAGGGGCCAAAGAGTAAAAGTCCAGCAGCTGATTTCACCAGAGGAGGAACCAAGTCATTCCTTCCAAGTCACAAACGGCTCTCAAGTTAAATCCCAAGTCCTCAAAGAGTTAAAGTTAATGAGATAATTAAGTGACTATTGAATGTGCATTAGTGATGAACACTTGCTGTTATTGAGAATTACAGAGGATCAGATGTGGATGTTTTATTGGTTAAAAAGATGCCACCATCACGGAGATCAGTGTTTGGTTTAATTGTGCTCTTGACCCTTGACTTGTTGTGCTAGATCTCTCTCTGTAGCTCTGCATGGGTTGTTGTGGAGAAGACAGAACTGTGACATATGAAAAACATATAGTTACAATGAGCTGCTTTAACTATATCTCAAATATTTTTGTCTTCTTTCTTATCACAAGTCTAGGTTTTGAATAATTCCAGTGAAACTACAGCATGCACACAAAAAAAGCATTGCTCTAATATTTACAGGATATAGATTTTTTTTTTTATTTGTAACACATATAAAAGTTTGAACTCCGGTGCTTTTTAGACACACACAGATATCAAGAACCAGCATATGAATCTCTACAATGGTTACAATCAACAAAATGCTTCATGTTGCAATACATGAGTTACTCCCATAATGCACCGCAGTATGAATAATAATTTTCACCACTGTTGAGGATCACATGATAAATGTTCATGGCTAAATGTCTAAATACAATTTATTTTCTTAATATTGAAGTGTTATAAAGCATTATATGGTTGCATTTGCATAATGAGATTTCTCTCTTTTTTGTGAAAGTGACATACAGTTAAGTGTGGTGACCCGTACTCAGAAATCATATTCTGTATTTAACCCATCCAAAGTGCCCAGACAGAGCAGTGAATTCACGGCAGTTCTCTCTAACAACTAAACCACGAACTCTTCTCATATAATCAAGAAATTTAATCAAGATCATACAGTCATCAAAAGCATAAGTCACCTGCTAGATCAAGAGTTGTATCAGCATTGCACAAATGTTTGCTTCAAAACAATAATGCAATTGTATAGAAGCAAATTTGTGAAAACCGCTTAAAGGCTCAAGATATCAACTGAAGCAAATACTCACCACAATTATGGTGGCAAAGTGTTTTTTTTTTTTTTTTTTAATTGATTTCATCCAAGGCTGTGCTTAAAGTCAGTTGTAGTTCTTGTGTTTCTCTTTTCTTCAGTGATGTTGATTGTAAACAGCAAGTGTTCATCACTAATGCATCTTCATTTAATTAGTCACTTAATTATCTCATTAACTTTAACTCTTTGAGGACTTGGGATTTGACTCAAGACTCGTTTGTGACTTGGAAGGAATGACTTGGTTCCTCCTCTGGTGAAATCGGCTGATGAGTTCATGGGTGGAACAAAAAAATGGCAGGACTTTTACTCTTTGGCCCCTGGACTTCCCACCTCTGACGACAACAATATCTACACTGTAAACCCTGATAAGTTCACAGAACTCAAAAAATATTTTGTAACAGATTACACAAAAACATTTAAGTGATGTTTTTAAATGTTTAAGTTTACATAAACTTAAAAAATTGAATTCCAGTTGCCTTAAATTATCTCAGAGTTATCTTAAATAATTATATTTCTGAACTTATAATTAGGGAGTAATTCACTCATAATTTTATCTATTTTTCAACTCCTATAATGTGGGAAATACACTCAAAATTAGGCTTTTGCTGTCCATCCTCAGTCTAACCACAGGCTCTACTATTCACCACAACGGTAACACTACAAATCCAACATAACATAAACCTTTGTAAAATCTAATATAACACAACATTTATGTATTAACTTATGTCCCTCTATGTTAATCTTGTGTAAAAACACACAAAATAACACTTAATTTCTTTGTTTTCTGATGCAAAGCATGCTGGGAACTAGAAAACACAATCATTTTAAGTTCACCTCACTACAAAATTTTTTTGAGTTAACAGAACTTATTTAAATTAAGTCCAATGAACTTTCGTTATTATTTGAGTGCAATTAACTAATTTCATTTGATTAACTTCACTGTTCGGTTTTACAGTGTATACTTCATGTTGAGCATAAATATAAAGCCTACTGATAAAGGACACCATCAACAGTATTGACGGCAAAATAGACAGGTATTTGACAGACAATATTTGACAGGTCCAATATTTGAAAATGGAAAATTATTAATTTATTTTTGAAATTACATTTATATCTGAATATATGTCAGAGTTTCGGAGCGGGTTCGCGAATCATTTGAGTCAGTTCGGGAGTTTGGAGATGGATCGTAAATCATTTGAGTCAGATCCGGAGTTCGTAGCGGGATCGCGAATCATTTGAGTCAGTTATGGGGATCGCGAAACATTTGAATCAGTTCGGGAGTTTGGAGTGGGATCACGAATCATTTGAATCAGTTCGGTAGTTCATAGCGGGTTCGCGAATAATTTGAATCAGTTCGGAAATTCGTAGCGGGTTCGCGAATCATTTGAATCAGTTCGGAAGTTCGTAGCGGGTTTGCGAATCATTTGAGTCAGTTCGGGAGTTCAAAGTGGGTTCGCGAATCACGAAAGAAAGTAAATTTTCAAATTGGCCATAACCTTTAATTTCGTTGCTGCCAACTGGGGTCCGCCCCTGTTTCTGTTTAAATTTCTTCAAGTTATACAGAAATTTTATTTTGACAGGTTTTCGTAAAGACATTGCGGGTTCTGTCTGTGAATACGAATAAATGAAGATAGTTTTATCAAATGTAATGGTGAAATCCTCTCCTAGCGCGCTGGCGTGCACATGCCTACATCATGCGTCAATATAGTGAAGAGTTGAAAACAACCCTCGTGCTTCAGTGTGTGTGTGTGAATGTGTGTGTAGTAGTAGTAGAAGAGCACACATTGAACGCACATTCCCAGAGATATGTATAACAACACCTTTAATATTCACAGAGACTGGTCCATATCGAGATCTGATTAAATGTACAGCCCTTCTTTTGATTTGTTCATTCAAAAATGGCCGAATTCTGTGACGTTCTACTTTATACAGTAACTTCCATTTCTGACTGAATTCCGCGATTCAATCCACTTTGCAAACACAGACGGGGTGAATTTATGAATGAAAGTGTGAAAGTTCTGACACAAAACGAAGTTGTTACGCATCCTCACGCTTTTTAAAAGTGGGTAACGTATCACTTAAGAGACTACACCACTGTAACGTTAGTTATTTATCATCTCAAAGTCAGTGCTTTCATTAAAGCCTAATTTCTTGACAGATAATCCATTTTTACATTTAGTCTCCTCGCGACTTCTGGTTCCCTCACTTCGCACTCACTTTTTTTTTTAGTTTTCCAAACAAATCAGTCTTTTGCCGCTCTGTCGTCCTCTCAATGCTGCATTTACTGCAGTCGGACATCAGAGATTCGCGAGCGTCAATTTTAATTCATTGCTGCCAACTGGGGTGGCAGCAGGGGTGGCAAGGCTTTCTTTTAGGGTGGCATTTGAGACCCCATGCCACCCCGGTAGATCCGCACCTGTTCATCCCCTCTATCTCCACTGTTCTCTGCCCACTTTTCAGCATTTTTCAAATATTGCCATTGGATGGAGTCAGGCTCTGATCAGGGGTTTAGTCACCCTTTAAACTGTAAAGTGAAAATATTGGATGTGATATATTTTGCATTCAGTTTTCAGTTAAAGATATTTCACAATATCAAAGATGATATTTTATGAGTATTTAGTGTAGGACCATACAGAAAGTGCACAAGTGGGAGAGAGTGGAGAAGACGGCATCAGATAGGACCTGGTGCTGGGTCACTTTCAAGGATCACCCGAAGCACAGCATGCTATATGAACAAGGTTGTTGGTTCTAACATTTTATCAGAATTTGAAGAAACATTTCTACTTAAAATATTAAATCCATTTCATTCAAAGGCAGGGTTTTTCAAAGTAAAGATGATTTTTTTATTTTTTTATTTTACAAAATAAAACCTATTTAAAAAACAAAAATAGCTTGTGGTAGTTTATTAAAGTCGGTTGTAAAGCCATTGCTGCCAGTCATTTGATTTTTAACCTTATGAATGTACATTGTTGATCTAAATGCAAACTAGGTTCTAATTGAATGTACAGTTGTGTATTCACCCATGTTGAAAGGTACGACGGAGAAACGTCACAATATCAATGTTGATCCAATTTGCAGAATCTAATCATAATCCAATGTTGATTCATCCATGGTACCCCGTGCTGATACACCGGTTAATCAACATTAGCCTACATTAAACTATGATGAAGAGGTACAATCTTTAATTAATATGTGTAATGTTAGTAGAAATGAAAATATCAAAAATGTTATAGGATATTGTACAGAAATATATCCTATTAATAAATTTGGCTAAAATGATCTGCGCTAAATTAGTGTGGTCCGTTTTAGTTTCCCATTGATTGGGTGAAAACCGTTCAAACGTACTGGCTGCGGAAATCAGTGGGCGTGGCTCATTATATTGAGCATTTTCATGCACATAAAAAAGCACCATCAAATACGGCATCATTGACATATTTTCACATGTTTTTTACGGAAATTTGTAATCACAAAGTATTTTGCGGTGCAATATGGTTTAAAATGCCGTATTTGACAGCGTTTGGCATAATCTCACCCTTTGGGCTTGTCATGCTCTTGTGCACTCTCACTCACTTTTGGACACACTCTGCCTTTCTCAAGCCCTGTCGCTCTCACACATCTCACTCGCTCTCGAACACTCTCGATCTCTCTCACGAATTGTCGCTCTGTCCCTCGGCATTTGCAATACTTCTGTCCAGCCTGGCACCGCATACACGGCACCTTCTCATTAAGAAGGGGCGCCTATTTGCCAATTCCTCACACAGTGAATTGATAGTTAATAGAAAACTGCTTCATGGCAGCAGTGCAGAGTATTATGATTACATTTTTTTTTTCATAATTGTGCATGCCGCCACCCTTGTGTCATGAAAAAGTGTCGCCCCAGGTGGCTGCCCTGTTCGCCCGTGCCAAAAACCGATACTGATCACGTGACAGCCCCATAAGGTTAACCAGTGGTGGGCTGTCAGGGCCTGCAGGGCCTTCTCTGCTTGCCCTATAAAAATACAATTATGTAAAAAATATTTTTATTATTATTTAGGTATCATTTTCATTTGTGTAATGTACACAAAATGGCCTATGATAAGTTTTGTTGAGGTTGAACTGAAATATCCTACAAAATAAAAATTATTATTATTATTATTTTTGGCAGGATTCCCCTGTTAAAATTCATGGAATGGACATGGAATGTAAAAAGCACATAATTTATTAACAAGAGAGCTATGTGCTTTATTATTTGATGAGTATTGATTCATGCACATTATGGAGGTGTACGTAGTGGTTGATAATGCTGTGGTGTGGTGTGTCGATGTCCAGTATTTTTTACAGTTCTGCCCCTGTGGGTGCGTTGTCATTTTAGAGTGATGTGAATGTTCATAGTGAATCGTGTACTAGTGGATTACTTTTACTGATCCATGTAGGGAAATTTACTCTGAATTTAACCCACCACAATCTAGTCTACTGTTGAATTTGTTGATCAGCTGTCATTGCTTTTGAGAGCCTGTGTGCGGCATAATATGATAATTATATACAAGTGGCTGCGTTTGCTGTTACAGAGATGTGTAAGGGTATGTAGTTTACAATTGCTTATTTAAGGCGATGACTGAAACCCCACGGCATGCTACTGGCTTTAACCATAGACTGTATAAAAGGCTTTAACCATAGTTCATTCTTTTCACCTGTGACGTGACAGCATTGGATAGAGAAATTAATTTACAAGCTTCCTTACAAACTGGTGCATAGTTATTATTATTATCAACATCATCATCATCATTATTATAATTATTATTTACTCTTACAGTTACTGCGTTTCTGGTCTAAAATTGTAGCTTTTTACTTGATGATAAATGTGTGAATTTCTGTCATTATGGTTATTTTCCATAAAACTGAATGTTGTAACAAGGTAATAAAGAGTCGGTTTTTATTATTATTATTATTGTTGTTGTTATTATTATTATTATTATTATTGTGGACTTCAGGAGAAACCCCCCTGCACTCCCCCCACTCACTATCATGAACAGCACTGTGACTGAGTCATTCAGATTCCTGGGAACCACCATCTCTCAGACCTGAAGTGGAACAATCACATTGACTCCATTGTTGAAAAGGCCCAACATAGGTTGTACTTCCTTCACCAGCTGAGGAAGTTTAACCTGTCAAAGGAGCTGCTGAAACAGTTCTACTCAGCTGTCATTGAGTCTGTCCTGTGTACTTCAATAACTGTCTGGTTTGGTTCAGCTACAAAATCAGACATCAGGAGGCTACAGAGAACGGTTCAGACTACCGAAAGGATTATTGGTGCTCCCCTGCCCACCCTTCAAGAACTGTATACATCCAGAGTGAGGAAAAGGGCTCAGAAAATCACTCTGGATCCCTCACATCCAAGTTACCCCATCTTTTAACTTTTGCCATCTGACTGGCGCTTCAGAGCCGCAAATACTAGCAGAGTCAGGCACAAGAACAGTTTCTTTCCCCAGGCAATCTTCCTCATGAACAGTTAAAGGGATAGTTCACCCAAAAATCAAAATTATATAATTAATAATTCAACCTTGTGTCGTTCCAAACCCATGAGACCTCCGTTCTTCTTCGGAAAACAGTTTAAGATATTTTAGATTTAGTCCGAGAGCTCTCAGTCCCTCCATTGAAACTGTGTGTACGGTATACTGTCCATGTCCAGAAAGGTAAGAAAAACAACATCAAAGTAGTCTATGTGATATGAGAGGATCAGTTAGAATTTTTTGAAGCATTGAAAAAAACATTTTGGTCCAAAAATAGCAAAAACTACGTGTAATAATAAAATCTCCATATTCATCGGGAAGAAGGAGGCGGGAACCGGCGGACAATCAAACGACATTTTAATAATTCCAAATAAACACAAAACAGCGCATTAGCCCCTCATGGACGACTGATGCGCACAAATAAAAACCAAAACCTAAAATAAAGCCCAGGCCTGGGGCCCGTTCTTCGTACGTAGCTTATTACATCCGAGATCAAATGACACATCCAAGATGATATCATTGTGCTAATCTTGATCCGGCTGATGATTTAGTATCGCTGGATTGAGTTATCTGAGATAATTGCATGTTCATGTGTTGGCTTAAAAGGGGATATGTATCGATACTCGTAACCATGATCAGCAGTGCAGCGATTGGCTGGTGGCAAGATGGCAATGTAATGACGTCATATAATTTAAAATGACACCCGACAAAAAACTTGACAAATTAATCTGGACTTTTATAAGGAAACAGCCAAGCAAACAAAACTACATAAATGTTATAATAGAAACATGAAACAGATATAGATACATGTTTTTATTTTATTATATATTTTTTCATGATTCCCAATTATTTAGATTCGCAATTTATAATAGTTGTGCAGTCTTTACATTTTTATTTCAATGTAGAAATTATCTATTCATTTCATTTTATATTTGGACAGATTTGTTACGTGACAGCATTAATGAAAGTTTCTTAAGGGTCAATATCATGTTATCTGCATCTCCTACGCTCCATCAAGCCACTCTTATAATAGCAGTCATCACTCAAAATAATGCACGACTCTATTATTTGTATAGCATGTGCTTTGTATACCATTTACCATTTACCATATTTTGAGTATCAGTTTTGGTTGAAAAGAAGCAATCTAATCCTATTTACATGAAATAAGCCTGCTCTCGAGCAGGTTTAAGCTTACGGACCTGTTGCTATGACAGCAGCTCCTGTATGAGCTTCGCAGAACCAAATGATCCAAGATCATGCTAAATCGTCAACATTCAAATCCAGCTAACTGATTTAAAACTGGTCGCTCCAGTTTTATATCCTTCCATCTCCTCTGTGGGACTCGAGACCGGTGGTGGGTCGCAGGTGTCGTTAATTTCCCAATCACTCCACCGGCCTTGCTCGTTCCCACATCCCTCGCCCCGAATTTGTTCAGCATTGTCTTCTCTTCTCTTCAAAACAAAGCAGTTTGTGATAACCGGTTCGCGAACTAATCATTCGATGTAACCGGATCTTTTGAACCAGTTCACCAATTCGAACTGAATCGTTTTAAATGGTTCGCGTCTCCAATACGCATTAATCCACAAATGACTTATACTGTTAACTTGTTTAATGTGGCTGACAATCGCTCTGAATTCAAACAAACCAATATCTCGGAGTAATTCATTTACTCAAACAGTACACTGACTGAACTGCTGTGAAGAGAGAACTAAAGATGAACACAGAGCAGAGCCAGATAATGACTCGTTCACGAGTCAAGAACCGGTTGCATCGGTTTTTGGATCACCAGTACTTCTTTCGGACAGTTCGATTCAATAAACCGGTTAAAGAAACAGTTCACCGTTTTTTTTTGTTTTTTTTTTGCGCTCGAAGTAATGATGTCATTGGTGATGATTGCCCTTCATCCAAACCCTCGGTTTACCCGCGCTCATAACATTAGCACAGAATCAGTTCAGAATCAATCACCAAAAGAATGAGTTTGGTTCAGACGCTCTGTGTGTCAATCTGCTTCACGCTGAATCACACATGCACAGTATCATCAGCTCCTCGGTTCTCGAATCGGACGCGTCTGACAGAAACGGTTCTTGACTCGTGAATGAGTCAGTCTTTAGTTTGTTATCTGGCTCGGCTCGGTGTTCATTGTGGCAGGGGGGGCGTGGTTTAGCGAAGTCTGCAGCGAGACTGAGAATCAGGAGATGAGCGGTAAGTGAGTGGTTTGGGCAAAAACTATCAACACCTGTTTCTTGTTTCAGTAATTGGCGCGGAGAGAGTATAAAACGCCAGGAGAGACGGAAGCAGTCGACTGAGAGACGGACTGCTGACCTGGGGCCTGTTCTTCGTACGTCGCTAACTCAGTTAGCTGGATTTGAATGTTGATGATTTGGCGTGATCTTGGATCATTTGGTTCTTCGAAGCTCATTCCGGAGCTGCTGTCATAGCAACAGGTCCGTAAGCTTAAACCTGCTCGAGAGCAGGCTTATTTCATGTAAACAGGATTAGATCGCTTCTTTTTAACCAGAACTGATACTCAAAATATGTCTGCTACCACCGCTACTTTATTACAAGAATATCGTACTGATCCAGGGACAATAATTTAAAATAATAATAATTAAAAATAATATTTAAAAATAATATAAAAATGTTGTGTAGTCCATAACAGCCTACTATAGACACAGCCAGTTTAACTCACTGAAATAATTATTTGTCATAAAATTAATAATTGTATTAGAGTCTTACACACATGCTATACAGATAATAGAGTCGTGCATTATTTTGAGTGATGACTGCTATTATAAGATAGGCTTGATGGAGCGTAGGAGATGCAGATAACATGATATTGACCCTTTAGAAACTTTCATTAATGCTGTCACGTAACAAATCTGTCCAAATATAAAATGAAATGAATAGATAATTTCTACATTTAAATAAAAATGTAAAGTCTGCACAACTATTATAAATTGCGAATCTAAATAATTGGGAATAATAAAAAAAATTCTAATAAAATAAAAACGTATCTATTATCTGTCTTATGTATCTATTATCACATTTATGTAGTTTTTTTTTGCTTGGCTGTTTCCTTATAAAAGTCCAGAAATTTTTAAAATTTTTCGTCAGGTGTTGTTTTAAATTATATGACGTCATTACATTGCTGTCTTGCCACCAGCCAATCGCTGCACTGCTGATCATGGTTTCGAGTATCGATACATATCCCCTTTTAAGACAACACATGAACGCGCAGTTATCTCACATAACTCAATCCAGCGATATTAATCATACACAACAGGTGTGTTCGAAGAACCCAATTAGCCGGATCAGGATTAGCACGATGATATCATCTTGGATGTGTAATTTGATCTCGGATGTAATAAGCGACGTACGAAGAACAGGCCCCTGAACCGGAAACGGAAACTGGAACGAGTAAATGTTGTGCGAACGTGTCAGAGTAAAAGTCACCATTTGGTGTTTGTGAAGTTTAAGTTATTTTAAGTTAATAAATACGTCAGCAGTCCAGCCGACCCCTTTGTCCTCTTCCTTTCCTCCCACGAACATACTACATTCATCTTCAGTTCTCTCTTCACAGCAGTTCAGTCAGTGTACTGTTTGAGTAAATGAATTACTCCAGGATATTGGTTTGTTTTAACTCAGAGGGAGTGTCAGCCACATTTAAAAAAAGTTAACAGCTTAAGTCATTTGTGGATTAATGCGTATTGGAGACGCGAACCATTTAAAACGATTCACTTCAATTTGGTGAACTGGTTAAAAAATATCTGGTTACATTTAATGATTCGTTCTTGAACTGGATATCACAAACTGCTTTGTTTTGAACTCTCTCACAACAGACACGGAAGAGAAGACAATGCTGAATAAAGTCTCAGTTTTTGCTATTTTTGGACCAAAATGTATTTTTGATGCTTCAAAAAATTCTAACTGACCCTCTGATGTCACATGGACTACTTTGAAGATGTCTTTCTTACCTTTCTGGACATGGACAGTATACCATACACAGTTTCAATGGAGGGACAGAGAGCTCTCGGACTAAATCTAAAATATCTTAAACTGTGTTCCAACGATAAACGGAGGTCTTACGGGTGTGGAAAGACATGAGGGTGAGTTATTAATTACGATTTTTGGGTGAACTAACCCTTTAAATGTTCCCCACTTATGCAATACAAATGTGCAATATCCTTATATATATTTGTTACCACTCCATCCTAGTACAACTTTGCATCTTACTCAATTCTTTTCCATTATCATTTCCAGCACAATTGTTTATACTAGGGCCGGGACTTTAACGCGTTAATGGAGATTAATTAATTACACAAAAAAATAACGCGTTAACTAAGATTAATTAATTACAGAAAAAAAAATTCCCACATTTTTAATAATTTATTTTTGCACCACGGAATGTTTCTCACTGGATTTGTGTCGGCGGACCGATTATACTGGAGCACCAACTAGCGTTCGCTTCGCAAATCACTGCAGCACTTTGAGACTCAAGTATCACCTCAACGCAAAACATATAGCAGCTAGCGTGGACTTTACACTTTATGTTGAACTATGTATCATTTTGTTGGTGCAACAGTTTATGTTGAACTCTTTATTGTTTTGGCCAAGGTTATTGAGAGTTGGACTTAGTATGTTATGGCCTCTGAAGCAACAGAGAGATGTTTTCTAATAGTCAGTGTTTCCAATGTTCTGAATGTAATTGACAGTATTGTGTTTTACTTAAAAAACTCTTTACAGAAGGTTCCAGCACCTATAAGCTTCCTGAATTTCTGAAATTTACTATTTCTAAATTGTTTCTGAATATGCTATTGCTACACGTCATGGCAAAAATTGCACTGGTCTGCTAGACTTGGTTGAACAAAAATAAACAATATTTTGTTGCTTAAGCTTATGTATTCAGTCATTGTTCAATGGTATACTATAAATCCATGTGAAAAAAAATTACTTCTCACTGTTCTCAGGTCAAATATTTATATGCGATTAAAATGCGATTAATTTCGATTAATTAATTACAAAGCCTCTAATTAATTAGATTAATTTTTTTTAATCGAGTCCCGGCCCTAGTATATACACCTATTCATTTACATATACGTTTTTTTTTTTTTTTTGGTCTGTGTGTTTTTGTCTCTGTGTATTGGAAGCTTATGTCACTAAAACAAATTCCTTGCATGTGCAAGCATACTTGGCAATAAAGCTCTTTCTTATTATGATTCTGATTATTAAGTCTCTTTCTGACTCAGACTGCATAGGTTAAACTCTTATGGGTCTGTCACGTGATAATTGAATGACTCGAAAAACCCGAAGACTTGAGACATGAACTAATCAATTCTCTTTCCAGCTCAGACTGCATTGACTAAAACTGGTAAACTAATAGACCAATACCAGTACAGAACCTATAGAATATATAGTGCATGCGCGACTGAATAAATCACTCCTAGAAACGGCTCGTTCTTCCCGAGTCACATTAAAGATTCATCCAAAATGAATGAATCATTCAATAATGACTCATCATTATGATTTCAGAATATTATGATCATTACGTTTCAGCACAGACTGGACTGGCGTCGTACTTTAGACCCGCCCTGAGTGAGCTGCCATCAGTCCGTCATTGTTTCACTGCCAGAGCAGATGTAGATAAGAATGACTCCTAAGCGATTGAGGTGTTCTGTTGTTGGATTGTAATAATGAACATAGTAGTCATGATTTACTCCCGACATCTGATCCACTGAAGACGCTGTGCATTATGTTTGTTTTTGAAGAGAATGTTCCACCGATCTACGTTAATTGTGTCTGTGTTTGCGTGAATCATTCGTGATCCAGCTTCACCTCCAGAAGTTCTGAAATCCTTCTAAAAGTCACATTCTCCACTGACTTATCTATATTGTCTAATGTTTTCCAGCTCCTCTGCCCATTCCTGTCATTACCAGAGACTCTTCACAATGTTCTTCATCATTATCATCCTCATCATCCCAGCAGAATTGTTCACTGCTGTGTTCAGTGGAGAATGTGGGTGATGTGACTCTCTCCTGGTACAAAGGAAACAGTTTATTGTCCAGCATCAGTGTGTCTGATCTCAGCATCAGTCTCTCTCTTCCTCTGGAGGTGAAATATCAGGATAATAACAGCTACAGCTGTGTGATCAACAATCCCATCACAAACCAGACCACACATCTGGACATCAGCAAACTCTGTCACACATGTGCAGGTATGAGCACTAAACTGATATCTGGCTTTTGTTAAAGATCTGACACTTTCACTCCCACTAATGATTGTTTCTTTTTAGCCAGACTCAATTCTCCAGACTCTGTATCTGTGATAGTGGGGATCTTTGTCGCTGGATTTCTGTTTATTATTATTATTATGTCTGGAATGTTTTGTATCCACATGAATCACAGAGATGCAGGTCAAGTCTATCTACAGTTTAAACATAAAACATGTCTATTTTATGTAAAACAATAAATTTGTATAGCCTAATTTTGATTTAAAACACTGATTACAGTTCAGACCTATGAAGATGAGACATCTCAAGCTGCAATATTCTACAAACAGATTGACATAACACAATTCTACAAACAAATGAGGGTAAGATCATTTCGTGCACTGTGTCCTTTGTCCGTCTTTATAATTTCAGTGACATTTATATGCTTTCCAACAAATTTGTAAAATAAAATTTAAAATACTATTTTAAAATGTGTATCATTTACAATACTTCTCAAACTTGTTGAAAATATTTGTCAGTATGCTGTATGTAATGTGCAGTATGCCATTATTAGTCTGTCTGTCTTTTTTTTTTTTTTTTTTTTGCTTCTGTATATATTTCCCCGTCCCCTTTTCTAGCGCTGAACATGTTGTATGGTTTCCACAGGCCTTATTTCTGCTTGCTCTTATTTATTTGATCTTCTAAAATTTCAAAAAGGTCTTGAAATCATAAGACACGGAGACTCATTCATAATGCACAAACACACAATGATCATTTAATACAGGAAACACTAGCTCTTACCCCATAATTTAATAATTTTTCATATTTATTTCCTAATTACATTCAGGTCCAGTGCATTACTAAGCCTCATAGTGAATTTACAGCAAATTTATGTAATTATGTTTTTGGATTTCTTCCTTTGACCTTTTTGATTTTTTTTTTTGTCTTATAGGAGTCTGAAATGACCGAGGTGATTTACACACATTTCATCCCAGAACAATGATCAAACTCTTTCTGATACTCAGTTTCCTCACCTTGATGCATTAAACACAGTAACAACTTCTCCGAACAGTTACTGTTTACAGCATAATTTGTGTGTGTGTGTATTTTCTAATATGTATATTATTAGTGATTTTGAATTTATTGTGACCTTGATGTGTGATTCATTTAGAATGAATGTTAAAAGGTAAATCAGTAGTGCAGTGTTTAGCCTCACCTGAATGGTAGATAAAAAAGGGGACATCCTATTAACCCATAAACTTCAAGTAAATAGTAAATTACATACAGAATTTCGGGTCTAATATTTATGTCCACATATGATCACAATAAAATATTTGGGCTATTCATTAAAACAGAACAAACTCCTGTGTACTTGAAGCATGCTTTCCCATTTCAGTGACTTTAAGTGGCATTAACATTAAAAATAAGTGAAATAAAGTTGTCACTTAATATTAGTCATGAATTGTACTTATCTGAAATAGAAAGCCCGTCAGGCTCATTTAATGAATGTTCCAAATCCATTAACAAATCACAATGTGAAATGTACCTGACCTGATTGCATTTCATCTTAAAAGTTGCTTAAAGAAGCAAAATCAGTGTTTTGTGGCATCAGTAGAAAGATTTATTCTTACAAGTGGTTTATTCTTACAAGGTTTTCATTGACAAACGTCAAACACAGTTCAATATTACAGTATACAGGTGCTTCTCAATGAATTAGAATGTCATGGAAAAGTAAATGTATTTCAGTAATTCAACTCAAATTGTGAAACTTTGTATTAAATAAATTTAATGCACACAGATTGAAGTTTAAGTCTTTGTTTTTTTTAGTTGTGATGATTTTGGCTCAAATTTTACAAAAACCCCTAAAATCACACCAATCTCAACAAATTAGACCAAAAAAAAAAAAACATTTTAGTGAATTGTTGGCCTTCTGGAAAGTATGTTCATGTACTGTACATGTTAGGGCTGTGAATCTTTGGGTAGTCAGCGATTTGATTCATGATTCACAGGTTTTCGATTCGAGAATGTTTTTTTGGCAAATTCAGAACGGTTTGATTCGATTCAAAATTAAATTAGATTCAATTATAATGATTAGATTCTGCATTCTTTAAGTGCATTCACAGGATTATTTAAATGCTTCCACAAAATTCTTTAAATGCTTAGTCAGGGGTCAAATTACACCAGCCTTTGTGGTTAGAGAACCATAGGTTAGAAAAAAAAAAAAAACCTTTTGTCCATTGTTAGATTTTAGTTTAATGATGCTATGGCATGACATAGCACACATAAAAATTTATGTAAGCCAAGATTAAAAAAAAAAGAGCTTTAAACATTTTGTCACACCAGGGGCGTATTTTAGTGAAAACAACGTGCCAAAAGTGTGCAGAAAAATGGAAGTCAAAAGAATGCAGATCATATGTATTTTTGCTTTAGCATGAAGCTGCAGTTTCACAATACTTGAATTACGCTTATGAGTAACAGTAAAATGCTGCAAATCATTTTTTTCTTACGCTTGAAACACGATTTACACCTCCACAAAGCTTATCTTGTGCATGTAAATGTAATTTACGCGTACAATTTTACACTTCCACAACACCTATCCTGTGAATGCTAATCTATTTGGCATTAATATACCTTCATAGAAAACTACTATATGGCCATTTTGAGAGAGAGAGTGGTGTAAATTGTTTGCGTTTTGTGTCACTCTCTATAAATAATGAAGTTGAGTTTAGCTATTGAAAAAAACAGCGATTTTACCCTCCTCGTTGCTGAGAAATGTAGCGATTAATAAAAGTCGCGTGGCAGCACAGATAAGTTTTTGAGCTTCTGAATGTAACTTTTTGCATGCCTACACATCAATTAAAGCAGCGCATTAATATAGAATGATGATTAATCTGAATGGTTACATTGGTGTTCAGTACGGTAAAACTGTATATCTGTATTATTCAAGAAACTTTTGAAAAGTTTAAAACACAATTTATGGAAAAATCCTCAGAAACAATTTGCATGAAAATCAAATATGCCTAAGTTTTTTTTTTTTTTTTATCTTATCGTTTAAAAAAGTGTGTGTACTGTATAAATACAGAACAGGGTATTGATACTGTGGTTAACCAGAAAAACTCAAAATGGCACGTCATGCTGAAAAGATTGTCGACCCTTGCACTAGCAGTTCGTTTCTGAGTCAAACTGAATCCTTCTGTGGTCTGAGACTCATGCCAGTTTAGTGCTGGGCTGAGCTGTTTAAGATATTTTAGATTTAGTACGAGAGCTCTCAGTCCCTCCATTGAAGCCGTATGAATAGTATACTGTCCATGTTCAGAAAGGTAAGAAAAACATCATCAAAGTAGTCCATGTGACATCAGAGGGTCCGTTAGAATTTTTTGAAGCATCGAAAATACATTTTGGTCCAAAAATAGCAAAAACGACGACTTTATTCAGCATTGCCTTCTCTTCTGTGTCTTTTGTGAGCGAGTTCAAAACAAAGCAGTTTGTGATATCCGGTTCGCGAACGAATCATTCGATGTAGCCGGATCCTTTTGAACCAGTTCACCAAATCGAACTGAATCGTTTAAAACGGTTCACAGCTCTAATACGCATTAATCCACAAATGACTTAAGCTGTTAAGTTTGTTTAATGTGGCTGACACTCCCTCTGAGTTCAAACAAACCAATATCCCGGATTAATTCATTTATTCAAACAGTACACTGACTGACTTCATTGGTTGAAGAAAACGGTTCACCGGTTCTGTTGCGCTCGAAGTGATGACGTCATTGGCGATGATTGCCCTTGACTCAAGCCTTCGTTTTACCCGCGCTCATAACACTAGCACAGAATCAGTTCAGAATCAATCACCAAAAGAATGAGTTCGGTTCAGACGCTCTGTGTGTCAGTCTGCTTCACGCTGAATCACACATGTGCAATATCCTCAGCTCCTCGGTTCACGAATCTGAGAAATTTTAATTCAGAGGGAGTGTGAGCCACATTAAAAACGTTAACAGCATAAGTCATTTATGGATTAATGCGTATTGGAGACGCAAACCGTTTAACACGATTCAGTTTGATTTGGTGAACTGGTTCAAAAAGATCCGGTTACATTGAATGATTCGTTCTTGAACTGGATATCACAAACTGCTTTGTTTTGAACTCTCTCACAACAGACACGGAAGAGAAGACAATGATGAAAAAGGTCGTCGTTTTTGCTATTTTTGGACCAAAATGTATTTTCGATGCTTCAAAAAATTCTAACTGATCCTCTGATGTCACATGGACTACTTTGATGATGTTTTTCTTACCTTTCTGGACATGGACCATATACCGTACGCACAGTTTCAATGGAGGGACTGAGAGCTCTCTGACTAAATCTAAAATATCTTAAACAGTGTTCTGAAGATGAACGGACATCTCACGGGTTTGGAATGACATGAGGGTGAGGGTAGCCTATGCATTTTAGACGCTTATTTATCCTCGAGCCACATCCATGAAAGCACGTTATTGAATTATGTGTTTGTTTGTTTTTTAGAACATTAAAAATGCTCAGGTAATTTCAGTGGTAGGCTATGATATATTCATGTCCCATCATAACTCGCAGACTCCCTGCCCGTTTTTTCGCTTCTCGTCAGCCTCCACAATTCTACAAGCTCCGCATGAATCCAACGCCTTGCATTCAGCAAATAAAAGAAACATGCTGAAATTTTCTGTAGTTATTTTATGATTGTTTTATGATTGTACAACTGAACACACTGGAGTTTATCATCTGAGTATGAAGATTAAGTGCAGAGATACCCAGGAGTTACAGAGTTAGCTACTGTGTATGGTGAGTAGATTATTACGTAACCTATTAAATGGAGAATAGTCTACATCATTCTCAAAATGATGATTCAGGATGCACATTTATAAAGCATGTTTTGTTTTCCAGCTCCTCTGCCCATTCCAGTAAACTTCATTTACACTTTACTATCTTCTTCATCATCTGAAAGATCATCGAGGATCTTCCTGTGTTCAGTGGTGAGTAATGTGACTCTCTCCTGGTACAAAGGAAACAGTTTATTGTCCAGCATCAGTGAGTCTGATCTCAGCATCAGTCTCTCAGACATTAACTTAATATCTTAATTCATTGTTGTATTTATTTATTTAATGTAATCACTGACAATATTATTTTACCTTTTGCAATTAAAAAATATTACAGTAATAGAAAATATTTATTGTTGTAAATGTTTTATTTTAAAAAATATATAAATTTTTGACATTTAAAAAGTACAATAATTATGTTATCAGTGACTGTGTAGCTCTTTGTTTAAACAATTCTGTATTTTCAGCAGTGCAGAATTATAAACACATATATTTCACTACTTATTCAAAGTGAAAGTGAATTAGTGCTCTGCATTTAACCCATCCAAAGTGCACACACACAGAGCAGTGAACACACACACACACTGTGAACACACACCCAGAGCAGTGTTCATCATTTATGCTGTGGTGCCCAGGGAGCAGTTGGGGGTTCAGTGTCTTGCTCAAGGACACCTAAGTCGTGGTATTGCTGGCTCGAGACTCGAACTCACAACCCTAGGGTTAGGAGTCCAACTCTCTAATCACTAGGCCACAACTTCCCCATTGTGTTATGCCCTTGTGCTTTTGAAATTACATTTGTTTTTGTTTTTTTACAGATATTTTGTTTTGTTTTGATGACACTTGTAATGGTGCACAACCTCCTAAGTGCCTTTTTCAAGAAGGTCCATAATTGGGCCAGTAGTTCAAAGTATTTGTGAATTATTTAAGTATAGTACAGTTTTTCAATTAAGCAAGAGTATCATGTCATCTGGTGGCCACTTTTTATACTGTAAAGCAACAAGAAGGTCATTTGGTACAGGCAGGGGTACTGCGCAAGATCCCGGGGCCTATGCATAGGCAGTCCTAATGGGCCCCTTGAAAATATATATTCCAGATTTTTCAAGGGCCCTCTCTTCCTTTGGGGCCCTGGTTATCAGTAATGGTTTTACCCCCAGTCCGACGCCCCTGGGTACAGGTTCTTGAATATCAAGTTTGATTTGTTGTTTTATTTGTTGACTGCTTCTGTAGAAAAATGCCCTCTCTCCACCTTCAGTTAACATTAATAAGCTACAGTCATAAGATTCTTGGAGATATGTGACTACTCTTACATTTCCATAAGGCGCTGGAATGTGCTCGGTGTGTTACACAAACCGAAACTTAAAACATTGAATTCTAATAGCTCCTGTCGTGTTATAAAAGCGGGTCTTATGTTTATCTCTAGGGTCCACCTCGACCTGCCAGGATCCACTGGCCAGGTCAAGAGTGGAAAACCACTGGGCATGGGCAAGGCTATCCAACGCATCATCAATACGCGGTAGGAGATATGCATTTTTCAGTGTTACATCATTCAACCGCCTATAACACTGCACGGGGGTAATTTAAAGTGTTAGTTCACCCAGATAGCAAAATTATGTAATTAATAACTTACCCTCATGTTGTTCCAAACCCGTAAGACCTCCGTTTATCTTTGGAACTAGGGTTGTGCCGATGGACGATATCATCGTCCATCGTGATGGCTGACTGACATCACGATGGAGAGACACCATCGTGATGCCCCCGCCCCCGCCTCGCTGCGAGTCGACACCATAGACTGTAAAAAATACACACACTAATCTTAGTCTCTTCTATAGACTATAGTTAATCTAAAATATATTTGCAGGAATTGCTCTGTAAATTAAATTGAGAATATTACTAATGCATATATGCTATTTTTAATACTCACTGTAGTCTATGCCAGAGACGTGACGTGTGTTAGTATGTGAAAATACGGTGTGAGGCATTTGATCTTGACATTGTTAGAATATTGTCTTTTTTTACATGTTAAACATTACATTTATTTTACATTTTTATTTTGTACAAGAAAACAGGCCTTATTAATGAATTATTAGTATCCTATTGTAGTGTCTCGGGAGATCGTGCTCATTGTTACATAGATGTGTGGCTTTACTGCACGAACCTCAGTTAACTTTTGTCTGGTTAATAAATACCTTTTAAAGACTATTTTCCTTGGCCATGATGTCAAATCAAATGAAAGAATGAAGGTAATTCAGATAACACAAATTTATTAAAACACAGAAGAACAACGAAGAACAACAAAAAACAAGAAAACGGGAACAACACTCAGACCAAAACGCGGGATTTACATACATAGACCATGTTTAAATTTCAATGTTTCTGGCTAGAAATACCAACATGTTCACTTTGTCTGGTTTTAATAAGCTGCGAATTGGAGTAACTACACTCCCCGCTGTGCTGAAGACCCGCTTTGATGGAGTACTGGTAGCACATATGCACAGATATTTCCGTACTAATCTGGCCATGAACGGAAACCTTTTTTCGTTCGTTTTCCACCAAGTCAGTGGGTCCTCTTCCCCATCGATGGCCATTTCCTGCAGGTAAATGGTCATTTCTGACTCTACCTTTGGCTCATCAGTGAGCGTGGCTGCAGCTGCTGTGGCTGCTCTCTTTGTAAGAAGGCACCACTTTTTTTCTTAGGCACGGTGGCCACGCCGGCATCTGGTTCCTCTCCATCTTCTCCAGCATGTGAGGGACCTGGTGTTGGCCTCGGCAGCGACAGATCAATCTCTCTCACAGTCTCTTCCATCATTTCAGATTTTGTAGAATGAAGTTCGGGAGGTTTCATATGGTCCCCTCGGTCAAGCAGTGTTGCTTTACGCATCATCCTCTGGATGGTGTCATCACCATATCTGCCTTCCATCTGCTCCAGGATTACACGCTTCAGGTCGGCTGTCAGTTTGGAATCATCACCTGACTCTTCCAGCACACCTTCTAAATGGGCCAACATGAGCAGCAGTGAGGACACCGTTACGTAATTTTCTCCAGAGAGAATGTCTGTGAAGTCCGCTACTGGCTTCAGCGTGTTGTTCACACATTCCAGAACAGTCATGTCTTGCCATGTCAGCTGGGGGAGTGGGCGGCGGCTTTTGTCTTGGGCAAACACACGTTTGATGGCTTGCTCTTGCTCCAGAATTCTCTCCACCATTTGCTGTTTTGAGCCCCATCGTGTTGCACAGTCCTGTCAGTAAAGACGCAGTAAATAATAAAATACATATTAAATAATTTAAACAATAATGTATTTTTTTTTTAAATTTAAAAATAGTTTTTAAATAATTTGTTCGTTGTTAGATAACTGTTTTAAAAATTACCGTGATCAGTGAGTGCTCAGGGAGTTTCATTTCCACTTGTGCTTTCTGCAGTTCACTTCGCCTTAGCCAGCTGTGCGAAAACACAGTGTTGACTGCCCGGCAAACCCTGAAAGCTCGGTCTGTGCTGGCCCTCTGTTGCACAAGCTAGTTGTTTATGGCCAGGTTCAAGTTGTGCCCAAAGCAACTTAACCATGGCCATTTCAACTGCCAGATGGCTGCAACAATATTCGCCCCATTGTCGGTAGTTATACAGGCAATTTGTTTCTCTTGTAGTTTCCAGTCATTAATTGCCTCGCGCAGTGCTTCTTCCAAATTATCTGCTGTATGGCTTTCGGGCATGAAACAAGTTTATAAGCATTTGGACTGCAGTGTCCACTCTTTATTTAAATAATTCACTGTCACTGACATGTAGGGCATTATATTACAGCTGGACCACATGTCCGTTGTCAGGGCCAAATATTCTACATCACCCAGCTCTTTCGTGATGTTACTTCTAACCTCGTTGAAAAGGTTTGGGATAGCCGTCTTTGAGAAATATTTCCGACCTGGCAGCTCATACTGTTTATCAAAGGTATGCAGCATGGCCTTGAATGACGGCTTCTACACTGTATTGAATGAAACCATTTCTTTGGCCAGGAAGCGAGTTACCACATCTTTCAACTGCCTCCATCTGTCACTGTCGGTTTTATATTTAGTGCCTTTTGCAAAAGCCCCAGTTATCGTCTGCTGACCCTGGCTAGCTTTTTTGCTAGGTCCAGCACGTGCAGGCAAGGTGGCATATTCTGCTGGATGGAGAACACGCAAATGGTCATGAAGATTGGTCGTCTGCCCATCTTTTGCGCGGATCACACATGAGCAGATCTTGCACACAGCTTCAGTCAGGTCCCTTGGCTGCCCCCTCTCATCAGGTCTAAATCCAAAAAATTTCCATATCGGCGAAGTAGTACCCTTTTTAGCAACCAATACCAATGCCATTGTATCAACTCTTTGAAGGGGGGGTGAAATGATATTTCATGCATACTGAGTTGCAGAGCACTGAGAGCACAACAGACATTCACTGATCAGAGCGAGAGCGTTGCGAAATGTCACAAAAGAAGTGTGTTTTTGGTTGCCAGGGCAAGACAACCTTGCACAGATTACCAAAAAAAAACTGCACTAAGGGACCAGAGGATGGAGTTTATTTTTACAGAGCATCAGCGGAGTTGTGCAAGTGTTTGTGTTTGTTCCCTGCATTTCGAAGAAGGCCCAGTTTGACGCCGGATTTGCACATCGTTTATTTCTTAAGGATAATGCAGTCCCAAGCTCTTTTAAATTTTGTCTTTCTTCACCACAAAAACAGCGTTTTAAAATGCACTGTTACAGCAGCAAAAGACAAGCTAACACAAGAAGTAACTGGACCAAGATCCCAACTAAACCAAACACTTTCCACCACAATGGTGACTTCAAATGAATCAAGTATCAACATTTAAACCTCTGTTAATTCTCAATAAGAGCTTCTCTAGATGTCTGACAGAAATAAAGTCACAGGACCTTGTATGGAGGATCTGTGAACGTCTATATCAGACGTACAGAAGACATAAAAAACATAAAAAAATAGACGTCATAAAAACATTCTGTCTCCTCAGTAGACGTCTTTTCAACATCTGCAAAGACATAAAAAGACGTCCACTGGACGTAACTTTGCCCAGTGGATTAGGTTGATGTTAAAATACGCAATATAATAATTTTCACGTAATAGTTCCTTTAAAAACAAACAAAAATGTTAAATACATGTGACTTCATGCCACAAGACTGCTAACTTATGAAGGTATAATTAACACTGGATTTATTTAACATGCATTATGTACCATGTGTTGAGTTCAGTGTAAAATGCATTGAGTAAAGAAGTTAATATACAAGACTTGGTATGTCCTTGTGCTTTGGACACAAACTTTCAATAATTTAAAAAGTTATTTGACCCGTGTTATGTCCTTTTATTTATTTAGACTAATTGAACAATATAAAGTTGTGGCCTAGTGGTTAGAGAGTTTGACTCCTAATCCTAGGGTTGTGAGTTCGAAACTCGGGCTGTCAATAACACGACTGAGGTGTCCTTGAGCATGGCACTGAACCCCCAACTGCTCCCCGGGCACCGCAGCATAAATGATGGTGTGTTTGTGTGTGTGCACGATGGGTGAGATGTAAATCATGAATTCTGAGTCTCCATACTTGGCTGAATGTCATGTCACTTTTTTCACTTTAAAATTGTGTATGCTTATAGATAATAGGCCTTGTGTTCAGTAAACCAAAAATATTTTGTTCTGATATTTTTAAGGTTAACATGACTATTTATGTTGTGACAACTTGTGATATTAAGTTATTATTTTAAGTTGGGTGGACTTTAGTCCCGTTTGTTAAGTTTAGTCAAAAAAGCGATTGCAATAAGTTGCCTTATTTTTTTTAAGTTGATGCAACTTTTCTTTTTTTTTTTTTCTTTTTTTTTACGGTGTAGCTATAGTGGCTAACTGCTAATGGACAAAGTGGTAAAATATATATATATATATATATATATATATATATATATATATATATATATATATATATATATATATATATATATAGGTTGTTGTATTATTATTGTAATTTAAGTCTAAAAAAAAAAAATAGAGTTCCTGGTATAATGACCTGGTCTTTGATGTACATGGGTGTGTGGGGGGACGCTTCTTCAACTGAATCAAAGGTTGATTAGTTTTCCCCATGAGTGCACTGTCCAATAGCATTTATTAATTACATTTACATTTATATTTACTCATTTACTCATTTAGCAAACACTTTGATCCAAAGCGACTTACAAATGAGAACAATATAAGCAATCAGACCAACAAGAGAACAACAACAGTATGCAAGTGCCATGACAAGTCTCAGTTAGTCTGAATTAGTCTAATTATTTTGACAAACCAATAAAGAAAAAGTAAAGGCTGTTTACACTGTTTACACATTAATTTGCACTAAGTGTAAATTGTCTTAGAAATTATATTTATACTGTATAGTGACATTTACTGTTTGCCAGCAGTATTTCATATGATTAAATATTCAGAGTGAAATGTTTTGAAATTATAAATGGATACCAACTTTGTTACTTGTACTTATCCCTAAAGCTCACCACTAATATTACTGAACCCGTCAATGCAATTTAAAATCTGCTTCAAATATTTAGTAATTTATTTTTTTTAGTTATGTAGAAATATTTTGAAGTAACCATTTTACATGTCTCTTTATTATTTATTGTTTTATCATTTTAATTACATTTTAAAACTTGAAATACATAGATTGTTTAAAACGTATATTAAAAAGTTATTTATTTATTTACCCACAATTTTATGTTTTAATTACTAAATTGTTAAATAGTTTCACTTCTAGTTTTCCATAAAAAAAAAAAATGGTTGGTTGGTTTGTTTATTGCAAAAATAACATTCAAAATATGGGAATGTAATATTCTGCCTTTTGAAATGTTAACAGGTCCATGCTGTTGACATACAATGTCGTTACAATTAAACAGGTTCCACTTACGTTAACCAGCTGTACAGACAGGCACATTTACTGTATATGGCAGTGATAGACAATATACTAATAAAAAACTGCTGTCTTAAATGAGGAAGTTTCACTGAGCATTCTGTGGCATTAAGATAAATGTTTTATGCAACAAACTAAAACAGCACAAGTGTGCACAGTGTGAAGCAATTTGGAAATAAAATGTTATTTATTGGCAAATGGCACAAATATAGTGTAATTTCTACAAAATAAGAGTTCATACTCTACTGTTAAAAACTTTATTGTTCAAGGTGTTTCAGACACAGTTAAACAGTTCCACAGGTAACTGTGGTCTTCTGGAACAAAACACTGTGAAGACGGTGTTAGTGTGTCTGTGAAAGAAATAAATAATAATGTGAATATTCCAGCCTTCATTAGAAATATTACTTTAGTCAAAATTTCAATATAATATTCATGTGTTATAATAACCAAAATGTGTAATATTGGACTGAAAACTGATATGAGAGAAACATAACATTTTGTCTGCATAACAAGGCCTTTTTTTTTTTTTTTTTTTACTGAGGTCTAATTCCAGCATGGTATCTTTGTGCTCTATTTGAAATAGATGCTTGATGTTAGTTCCTAAAACTCTTCCAAATTAGTTATTCAGTAGACTCATGTTAAACTAATGAGTTACACCCTGCTGAATAAATAACTAAATAAAAAATAATAATCATAATAATGTTTTTCTGATGGTCAGCTGATTCATGTGTGTTTCATGTTTAAGGGAGACTTAATAAAAAAAAAAAATCATTTTATTAAGGAGATGAAGAATGAATAGAAGAATGAATGAAGAGAATAGAATAACTGAAATTATAAAGCTTCTACCGAATTCAACAGCAAAAGATGTTTACAATTTATAAAAAAATATAGCACCATTATGATAGCTCCGTTAACTCATTTGACAAATGGATCAATTAGAGACTGTATTTTCCCTAACACATGGAAAAAGGCTGTAGTTACACCAATCTTTAAATCAGGGGATCCAAGCCTGATTTCAAATTATCAACCAATATCAATCTTGCCTGTTATGTCAAGGATTTTGGAGAAGGTTGTAGCTGAACAATTAATAAACTATCTAGAGAGTAATAACCTTCTACACAAACATCAATTTGGTTTTAGAGCCCAGCATTCCACAGAAACAGCTATATGTTATTTCTTGGAAAAAGCTAGACAGTCTTTGGATCAGGGTCATGTGATGGGAGCAGTAATTATTGACCTAAGAAAGGCATTTGATACAGTTAACTGCATTATTCTCTTATCTGAACTAAGTCCGTTTAATTTTAGTAAACATTCAATTGAGTAGTTTACCTCATATTTAAATCTAAGAGATCAGTGTGTAAACATTGAGGATACAAAATTGTCTACGAGAAATAAAATGGGTTTACCACAAGGCTCAATCTTAGGCCCCTTGCTTTTTAGTTTGTTTATAAATGATCTACCATGTTGTTGCCTAGATGTTGAATGTCAGCTTTATGCTGGTGACACAGTAATTCATGCATCGTCCAAGTCATCTGCCAATGTTGCTGCAGTTTTAAATAAACAAATGGAAGATATCTATATGGCTCCAGGAAAATCGGCTTACTCTGAATGTTAGGAAAACTGTCTTTATGTGGTTTTCTAATAGAAAGCAAAAAGAAAAAGTAATAAATTGAGTAAATAAAAAAGAAATAGAGGAGGTAGATGAGCTTAATTTTTTAGGCACTGTTTTAGACTCACAACTTAAATTTGATAAACATATAAAAAAGCTATCAAAAATGGTAAGGAGTAACCTAAACAGTTTTAGACTTATTAGAAAATATATCTCAAATGAGGCAGCTCATCTTTTTATGCATGCAATGATCTTGTCCCGTATCTCATACTGCATTACAGTTTGGACTCAAACAAGTGTTTCCTTAATCAAAAAAAATTAAATGTTGTATAATCGTGCTCTAAAAATAATGGATAAAAAGCCAAATCGATGGCATCATTGCAACATTTGAAAAAAATTAATATGCTACATTTGACAAATTTTAAAAATCTGTCATATATAAAATTAATTTTTAAAAGTTTGCACAATAAGGCACCATCTGTTCTATGTAAATTGATAAAGAGACAGGATGATACAAGTAGAATCACTAGGAGTTCGGCAGGTGGGAATTGTAGGATACATTTTCTATTAAGGGCTCCAAACTCTGGAACCTGTTGCCAAATGAGTTTAAAGGGGGGGGGGGGTTACACTGTTAAAGAGTTGGACAAAGTTTCAAAAATTAAGTTGTACGTTTGAAGGAGTATTTTTGTTCCCAAAATAATCCTTCCGGTTTGTCACAAGTTTCGGAAAGTTTTTTTCAAGTATGGCTCTGTGTGACGTTAGATGGAGCGGAATTATCTTATATGGGTCCTAAGGGCACTTCTCCCGGAAGAGCGCGCGCTCCCGTATAGCAGAGCACTGAGAGGCTGAGCACAGACATTCATTCACTGATCAGAGCGAGAGCGTCGCGAAAAGTCTCAAAAGAAGTGTGTTTTTGGTTGCCAGGGCAAGACAACCCTGCACAGATTACCAAAAGAGAAACAGCATTAAGGGACCAGTGGATGGAGTTTATTTTTACAGAGCATCAACGGAGTTGTGCAAGTGTTTTTGTTTGTCCCTGCATTTCGAAGATGCTTGTTTTACAAACAAGGCCCAGTTTGAGGACGAATTTGCGTATGGTTTATTTCTTAAGGATGATGCAATCCCAACGAAAAAGGGTCACGATCATGTGTTGGAAGCGCAGGCTAAATAAACAAACGAATCTGACTGTTAGCCATGGTTTGTTTTGGATGATGTTTTTTTTTCCTCACGGTAATGTCACAACTTCCAAACGCTCTCAACGCAAAAGCATACTGGCGAAAAAAAAAAAAAAAAAAAAAGCCTACTGGCGCTCGTGATTCTTTAGCTCCGCCCACACGTCATGCCTCCAGCCGGTCGTGTTTTTCCGGGAAAAATCGGTACAGATATCCCCCTTTAAGGCAATACCTGAAATAAAGTCCTTCACATTGAAGGTAAAGCGGTGGTTTAAAATAAGCAAGAACTGCACGCATATTTAAATGTAATAATTTTTGTATGTATATGTGTAATGTAATGTAAAGTTTTTTTATTTTTTATTTATTTTTTTATTTTTTTAATATATGTATAATTCAGTGAGGTATTGTGAATGTCTGTAAGGGACATATTGTGGTAGTTTTATTCTATGAGTAGTAGTTTTATTCCTTGTTTTTATCTTACTTTTTTAGAAAAGCCTTTCTAGGGACCTGAGATGCAAATTAGCTTATGCTATACTTTCTATGTGCAATACATATTTTACAGTTTTGAAACACAATTTAATATATTTTGGATGAAAACCTGGAGGCTAAAGACAGTCCCATAGACTGCCAAATAAATAACAGTGTCAAGGTCCATAAAAGGTATAAAAGTCATCGTCAGAATACTCCATGTGCCATCAGACGTGCAATCTCGGTTATATGAAGTGACAGAAACACTGTAAGCGAAGAGCACAAAAATAACGACTTTACAAGGATGCATTCTTCTGTGGCGCGAAGGACACAGAAGAGCACACGCAGTATGGTCTGGTGGCAGATGGAGCATTCTAACGACGACTTTAAATACCTTTTCTGGACCTTGACACTGTTGGGACAGTCACAGGCCTCCCGGATTTCATCCAAAATACCTTAAAGGTCCCATGACATGGATTATAATTTTTTTTTAAATGCTTTTTTTTTTATGTCTGCTGAGGTGTACTTATATTGTTAGTATGATTTTTACATTTAAAATTTAGAAATAAAAAGCATTTTTATATCCTGATATTAACCCTCTGGCTTGAATGCTCTGTTTGAAGGGACAGGCACAGACTCCGAGTAAACTGTACTGTAAACTGTTGTGATTGGCTGACATCTTTGCATTCGAAATGCGTATTACATGTGGAACCCCTTTCAAATATATATATATATATATATATATATATATATATATATATATATATATATATATATATATATATATATATATATATATATATATAGTGGGGCTCGAAAGTTTGGGCACCCCTTGCAGAATCTGTGAAAATATGAGTAATGTTCAAAAAATAAGAGAGATCATACTAAATGCATGTTATTTTTCATTTAGTACTGTCCTGAGTAAGATATTGTACATAAAAGATATTAACATTGAAAAAAAAATTGCTGAAATTGTTAAAATAACCCCACTCAAAAGTTTGGGAACCCTTGGTTCTTAATACTGTGTGCTGTTACCTGATGGTCCTCGACTGTCTTTCTGAAAATCATAAAGTCACTGCTGGAAAGGGTTAAAATATGCAAAGATGCTGGAAAACTGAAGAATCTGCAGGACCTTAAATATTTTTCTGAAGAACGCTGCTCAGTTTAACTGTTCAGAACAAACAAGGGACTCATGCACAACCATCACAAAACAGAAAGACAGTCGAGGATTATCAGGTAACAGCACACAGTATTAAGAACCAAGGGTTCCCAAACTTTTGAGTGGGGTTATTGTAATAATTTCATAATCTTTTATGTACAATATCTTACTCAGGACAGTACTAAATAAAATATAACATGGATTTAGTATGATCTCTCTTCTTTTTTGAAAAAAAATGTTACTATTACAGCTGTCGAGATTAATGAATCGTGGAAATGTTGATTATATAATTATTTTTTCGATCTTTTCCCATCACATGAAAGGCTGCAGTGATGAGCATTGAGTAGACAGAGTCTGTTTATCACGTGGATGCAGTGATCTCGTCATTATTGCAACACGTTATCTCACAAAATGCTTTCACCACAACTAACAGCAAACACATGAATACAGTAAGAGCTTTGTTGGTGTAGCATAACAGCGTCATTCATTGTAACGGCAGTTTAGGCAAGTGTGCAGATATACTCGCGATGTGTGACAGCTCCGAAAAAAATAAAAGGAGCGTTCTTTGATCACTTTCTATAGTTAAATCAAAATTTTAATAACAGATTTATTTAATGCTACTAAGAGAAACAACGTGAAGTTGATCGTTTAGTCACTGGCTTGATTCACTGATGTATAAACAGTATTAAACTATTTAGAAAGAAAGTCTGTGTGAACTTGAATGATTAGCAACACATCAGAAATCACTGATCACAGATCAGGCATTAATGAACACTGTTACTCACTGTTTGTGCCGGTGCTGTCGAATCAATATAATAAAAGTCTGTTTGTAACGCCTGTGCTGACATTGCAACTGAATTGTATGTAAATATTTGGGCGGGCAAAGCAGAGAAAGGGGAGGTAACATTTCTCCTTATAATGTCAGAAGGAGGAGATACAAGATCAGCCCGGTTGAGCTTCCATTTTCTCAAAGGCAGAGAAAGATAGCAAAATCTCGATTTACACCAATAAAAATTTCTAGAAACGTGGGGACCATATACAGGCTAGGGGAACTCATATTAATGTTAAAAAACCTCAGAAAGTGAAAATTTCATGTCATGGGACCTTTAAATTGTGTTCCGAAGATGAACAAAGATTTTAAGGGTTTGGAATGACATGGGGGTAAGTGATTAATGACAACATTTTCATTTTGGGGTAGAGTATCCCTTTAAGATGATGCTCAGCTCTTGACCAGACTTGAACCACATTAACAACATTTTCTCTGTATAACATATTCCATAAAATATATACAATATAGTGTTAAATGTAATTAATAAACATCTGCTAAATGCCAATACATGTAAAATAACTGGGCTATATGAAAATAACTTATTTTCCAATATAAAGTTTTTAGTTTTTCGCCCTTTCCTAAACATTTACATATCCATCTGCATACAGGTATATATAAAACCCACTCTACACTTATTAATGGGGAACAAATTCAAGTTGTAACGCTTAGAGATATTATAAATATCTCGGTATAGTCTTGGATCATAAGCTTAAATGGGATGTATGGACTGACTTTTTAAGTAAGAAGATACAACAAAGATTGTATTTCTTTAAGAAATTGATCTTTTTTAACGTCCATAGATTGCTTTTGATGTTTTATGGGGCTTTTATAGAAAACACTATAACTTTCTGTGTGAGCTGCTGGTATGGAAATGCCTCAGAGGCTCAGAAGAAATCATTGAGGAATGTAAAAACAATAAGTAAAATGTTGGGAACAAAGTTACCAAGTATAGAGAGTATATATAAAAAGAGTGTGTTGAGTAAAGCTAATATCATTGTGAATGATAAAAGGCATCCCCTTTCAGACGCATTTAAATTATTACCATCTGGCAGAAGATATTGTGTTCCTCGATGCACTAAAAACAGGTCCAAACAATCCTTCATCCAAACTAATTAACTAACTAACTAACTAACTAACTGTAATATTATATATATATCAGAGGTGTCAAGTAACGAAGTACAAATACTTCGTTACTGTACTTAAGTAGAAATTTGGGGTATCTATACTTTACTTGAGTAATCATTTTTCAGCCGACTTTTTACTTCTACTCCTTACATTTTCACGCAAGTATCTGTACTTTCTACTCCTTACATTTTAAAAATAGCTTCGTTACTGGTATTTCATTTCGCCTTGTTTTCATTCCGGCTTGTCATCACTCAAAAAAAAAAAAAAAAAAAAAAACTATCCAGATAAATCGCGCCATCCGGATGGAGTGAATTTGATTGTGGTTGGATGAGAAGTATAAACAGATACCATCCCGACACCCTATTGGTTTGTATGCGATCCATAGCACCTGCACATGACACAAATTACATCACCCTCCAGCAAGGCCATAGACAGTTTTTGGTTCGTTTATCATAAAATGTATTTCTTAAAAGTAGGGTTGGGTATGTTGGGTAATGTATTTCTTAAATGTTCAGTTGGGTATGGAACCGGTATCCGATCGCCTCAGAGTCAGTCGGCTTAAATTTCATATGAAACTGGCGTCAGACCGGTCTCCTCCCCGTCTTTCAGTGCGCTCTTCAATCCGCAGACCGCGGCGGAGCAGCACGAGCTCAAACAGAGACAGAGGACATAAGGTGTGTGTTTATCAATAGATTGTTAGAATCTGTATCAGTGAAGTTATTTGTCATATATACAGTTTACAAAAGGTCACGAAGAAGCTGTCGCTTTCTCATCTACTGTAAAGTTTTCGCTTGTCACAGCCGTTTCCTCCAGTGAAAATCTAGCCCTTAACACATATGACCGAACAAATACTTTAATTACACTTATTTAAATATACTTATACTAAATATTAATTTAATCATGCGTACTTTATACTGCTCCTCTCAGGAACCTGATGATCAGTTCATTCTTCCCAAGGGACTTACCTTCAACAGGGTCATGATGAGCCAAAATGGCAGCCGCATAGATCTTGAGGGTGGAAGGAGACAGCCTTCGTTCCAACCCCTCCTGAAGAAAGGAATGCACTGACCCAATCAGGCATTTCAAGGGGTCCTCACGCTGTGAAGAACTCCAAGTGACGAAGAAGTTCCACTTCAAGCATAGGCACTTCAAGCACGACGTCTGTGCAAGAAAGCTCACTGGGTGAAATGCATACCTGTTCAGGCCCAGCAGCCAGCTATGTGCCAGAGTGTCCATGCCAAGTGTGCCCTTGGTCAGGAAGTAAAACAACTGGCAGTGGGAATTTTCTGGAGAGGCAAACAGGTCTACCTGAGCATCTCTGAGCATCTCCACTGGGGGTGGAGTCTCCATTCCCCGGGGTGAGACAGCTGCCGTGAGAGCTCGTCAGCTGCACGATTGAGCCTTCCCGGGATGTGAATGGCACAAAGCAACCTCAGATGCTTCTGTCTGCACAAGAGGAGATGGCGAGCGACTTGCGACGGGAGTGTAGACCACCCTGACAGTTGATATAGGCTACTGATCACAGTACATACAGACCAGAACGTGCTTGTTCTTCAGCAGCGCCCTGAAGCGGTGCAGAGCAAGCTGTACTGCAAGCAACTCGAGGCAATTGACATGCCACTGAAATCGGGGTCCCGTCCAGGAGCCAAAAGCAGCATGGCCATTGCACATGGCAACCCAACCTGTGGCAGAGGCATCTGTTGACACTACAACATATCTGGACACAGGTTCTAGGGGAACCCCAGCCCGTAGAAACGAGTAGTCCAACCACGGGGTGAAGTATCGGAGGCAGGCCGGAGTGACGGACACTCGGAGCGTGCCCAGTTGCCATGCCCATCTCCGTACTCGGTCGTGAAGCTAGTGCTTAAGCGGTCTCATATGGAGTAACACGAGCAGTATGACTGCCGCCGCGGATGCCATATGCCCCAGGAGACTCTCTTGCCCTCAAATTGTCTTAGGCAATTCAGCAGTGACTGCGCACGCTCCTTTGTAAGCTGCGCGAACATGGCGACCGAGTCTATTTCCATACCGAGAAAAGAGATCCTCTGCACAGGGGAGAGTTTGCTCTTTTCCCAGTTGACCTGAAGACCCAGCCGGGTGAGATTTCTGAGCACCAGATCCCTGTGCTCACACAACCGCGCTCGAGAGTGAGCTAGAATCAGCCAGTCGTCGAGGTAGTTGAGGATACGGACACCTCGCTCCCTGAGAGGAGCCAGGGCTCCCTCTGCGACTTCATAAAGACGCAGGGAGACAGGGCCAACCCGAATGGGAGAACCTTGTACTGAAATGCCTGCCCCTCAAAAGCAAACTGAAGAAACTGTCCATGTCGAGGAAGAATGGAGACATGAAAGTAAGCGTCCTACAGGTCGATTGTTGCAAACCAATCCAACGGACGAATGCATTTGGAAATGTGCTTGGGCGTTAGCATCTTGAACAGGAGTCTGTGAAGAGCTCGGTTCAAGGCACGCAAGTCCAGGATTGGTCGTAACCCACCTGTTTTCTTAGGTACTTTGAAGTAGGGGCTGTAAAAGCCAGACTTCATGTCGGCTGGAGGGACCGGCTCTATTGCGCCCTTTCCCAGCAGGGTCGCGACCTCCACGCGCATGACAGGAGCATCTTTGGCCACCATCGTTGCGCAAACACCCCAGAACCTGGGGGGATGCCGCGTGAACTGAATTCTGAAACCAGAAACCGATCCAGCAGGATCAAGGGGACTACAGGCATACCCACAGTGGGGCAGCGAGGTGGAGCAGACAGCCCCGCCATGGGAGGCATAGCGTCCCCTTAGCGGCGACGGAGTGCAGGCACTTGTCTGACTCCAAGTAGCTCCAAGTAGTAAACAGGGGAGAGGAGATTGAGAGCAGTGAGGAAGCTGTCGCCAACTGTCTTTCGCGGCCTCTTGGTACCCAGAGCTAGAGGTAATAGCTCTTTTAGTGAAGGAGAACAAGGGATTGTCCCCCGGCCCTCCTTCGGGGGAAGGAGTTGTCCTGCTACCATTTCCTGACAAGCTGACGTCCCCAACTCCGGGTCACCCGTCTCAGGAATGCCACTTGGCCTGACGCTTGGCAGGTTTAGGGGGCAGAGATGGGCTGCGCCGTCTCCTCGCTGTGGCCGGGGTAACAGCTGCTGCTGTGGCATAGAGGGAGTGGAGGAGACTGCAGGGGGGCACCCTCTGTGATGAGCAGACTGAGGCAGCTGTGCCAGAGGCAGCAGCGGGCTGCCAGGGCAGGATGTGCTGATGGCCTCAGACCTTTTTTGGGTGGCAGAGAACTGCTGGGCAAAATTCTCTACCGCGTCGCCGAAAAGGCCAACCTGGGAGACCGGGGAGTTGAGGAGCTGAGGCCGATCAGACTCCCTCATATGTGCCAGGTTCAGCGATAGGTGGCACTCCCGGACCACCAAAGTGGACATCACCTGACCCAAGGAACGTGCAATAACCTTCGTCGCCCAGAGAGTGAGGTCGGTAGCAGTGCGCTCCTCCTGCAAAACCCCCAGGTCAGCACTGCCCCCATGCAGCTGCTTGAGCAGCTCGGCCTGGTAGACTTGAAGGGAGGCCATGGCATGCAGGGCAGAAGCATTCTGACCCACAGCTCTGTAAGCCTTAGCCACAAGCGTGAGATGATAACAGGCCTTGGTGGGAAGCTTGGAATCACCATGCCATGCGGAGGTGCTCTGGGGACACAGTTGCATCACAACAAAACGCTCCACTGGGGGAATCCCTGCATACCCCTTAGCTGCTCTCCCATCAGGGGCAGTGAAGGCGGCAGAACACCAGAACGGTTTCAGGCAGTAAAAGGTGCCTTCCATGAACTGGTCAATTCCTGGTGCACTTCCGGAAAGAAAGGAACAAGCGGGGGTGCTGGCGATCAGCATGAGCAGCCCCCAGGAACCAATCATCCAGCCTCGATCTTAACGCCGGGATGGTCATGTCCCCGCAATGAGAACATGAGTCATCCACGAATGCAGTGCCAGCGTGCTGAAAGCCCAGACACGTGACACGGCGATCATGGCAGTCATGAAGAAGCGATATATCGACCGCACCCAGAAACACATGGGTGAAATGAAATTTTAAAAAGACGCATATTCAACCCGTTTTCTCTTTTAGTGAGAGAAAAAGCTCTTTCAGTCATGCTGAAGCGCTCAGGGGAACGCAGGAGCTGATTGCAGGAAACCCAGACGAACCGCTAAATTGCGCCGTCACACCGACACCAGCTGACTCGTTTGAAAATACTTTGAAAGCAGCAAGCAATGTACTCGGCTCCAAAGCGAAAGCTTGAATGTGAGTTGCTCGGGCTGCTCCATATATATATATATACAGTATTGTTCAAAATAATAGCAGTACAATGTGACTAACCAGAATAATCAAGGTTTTTAGTATATTTTTTTATTGCTACGTGGCAAACAAGTTACCAGTAGGTTCAGTAGATTGTCAGAAAACAAACAAGACCCAGCATTCATGATATGCACGCTCTTAAGGCTGTGCAATTGGGCAATTAGTTGAAAGGGGTGTGTTCAAAAAAATAGCAGTGTCTACCTTTGACTGTACAAACTCAAAACTATTTTGTACAAACATTTTTTTTTTCTGGGATTTAGCAATCCTGTGAATCACTAAACTAATATTTAGTTGTATGACCACGGTTTTTTAAAACTGCTTGACATCTGTGTGGCATGGAGTCAACCAACTTGTGGCACCTCTCAGCTGTTATTCCACTCCATGATTCTTTAACAACATTCCACAATTCATTCACATTTCTTGGTTTTGCTTCAGAAACAGCATTTTTGATATCACCCCACAAGTTCTCAATTGGATTAAGGTCTGGAGATTGGGCTGGCCACTCCATAACATTAATTTTGTTGGTTTGGAACCAAGACTTTGCCCGTTTACTAGTGTGTTTTGGGTCATTGTCTTGTTGAAACAACCATTTCAAGGGCATGTCCTCTTCAGCATAGGGCAACATGACCTCTTCAAGTATTTTAACATATGCAAACTGCTCCATGATCCCTGGTATGCGATAAATAGGCCCAACACCATAGTAGGAGAAACATGCCCATATCATGATGCTTGCACCTCCATGCTTCACTGTCTTCACTGTGTACTGTGGCTTGAATTCAGAGTTTGGGGGTCGTCTCACAAACTGCCTGTGGCCCTTGGACCCAAAAAGAACAATTTTACTCTCATCAGTCCACAAAATGTTCCTCCATTTCTCTTTAGGCCAGTTGATGTGTTCTTTGGCAAATTGTAACCTCTTCTGCACATGCCTTTTTTTTAACAGAGGGACTTTGCGGGGGATTCTTGAAAATAGATTAGCTTCACACAGACGTCTTCTAACTGTCACAGTACTTACAGGTAACTCCAGACTGTCTTTGATCATCCTGGAGGTGATCATTGGCTGAGCCTTTGCCATTCTGGTTATTCTTCTATCCATTTTGATGGTTGTCTTCCGTTTTCTTCCACGTCTCTCTGGTTTTGCTCTCCGTTTTAAGGCATTGGAGATCATTTTAGCTGAACAGCCTATCATTTTTTGCACCTCTTTATAGGTTTTCCCCTCTCTAATCAACTTTTTAATCAAAGTACGCTGTTCTTCTGAACTTGAACGACCCATTTTCCTCAGCTTTCAAATGCATCTTCAACAAGTGTTGGCTTCATCCTTAAATAGGGGCCACCTGATTCACACCTGTTTCTTCACAAAATTGATGACCTCAGTGATTGAATGCCACACTGCTATTTTTTTGAACACACCCCTTTCAACTAATTCAACTATTTGCCCAATTGCACAGCCTTAAGAGCGTGCATATCATGAATGCTGGGTCTCATTTGTTTTCTGAGAATCTACTGAACCTACTGGTAACTTGTTTGCCACGTAGCAATAAAAAAATATACGAAAAACCTTGATTATTCTGGTTAGTCACATTGTACTGCTATTATTTTGAACAATACTGTATATATATATATATATATATATCAGGGCTCCGAACCGGGTTCAAGGAATGTAATCGAAAACCGGAAACAAACGAAATTTTGACAGGAACAGAACCAGAAACAGAAACTAAATCAAATTTTATAGTTCCGAACAGAATCGAAAATTTTAAATGGCCGATAACTGGTTAATAACGTTATTTTATCGTTCCATTTAATATTTGAAATTTGCTGTCAACCAATCACAAATTCCAGTAGACTCCGACATATGCAAATGTGACGCTGAAGCCAGCGATTGAAATGTCCGTTCAGCTGTGAACTCGTCATAGGCAAGTATCAATGAACAGCCTTCAGGGCCGGATAAAGACCAAATTAGGCCTGATGACGCAATGCAAAAAGGGCCTTTTTTTATCTCTGCGTTGGTGCATGTGCATTCGACACTCAGCATTCTTAGACTTTTCTGCCAAACTTAGGACCGCGGCTCTCCTTTGACTATTCCCAACTTTGAGAAGCTCCGCTCGCCGGGGGCATTGGACATCATCATGCACAGATAGATGCGCTAACCAATTTCGACATTTGGAAACATCTGAGAAAGATTCAGCGATGAGAAAAGCTCATTCAAGCTCTGCTGATTCATTCACAGAGAAAACTTGTATAGCCTATGCGTTAGAGAGAGAGAAAAAATATTTCATTCAGAAATAGACATAATGCAGACACAAAATGTTTACAAACATTAGGCTATAATAAACACTAGGCTAATTTGCATAATCATTTGTCATTCAAATACATCGCGAATACGGAAACTTTGATTTTGTGTTGATGAGAGACCCACTGGTTTCAGTTTCGTTTTAGCCTAAATTAAATATTTTTAGTTTGTCGTTAATATTGCTAAAGCTTCTTATATTTTTAAATCTTGTTCTTTTCTAAATACTGTTAATTGAAATTATTTTGTTGTGGAGTGAGGGGAACTAAAATAGGCTATCGGAGCTTCTCAAATTTCCCGGAAGCTGAACAGTTTTCATTTGCTATATTAACCTCAAAATATTTCTTAGAATGAAATTTAGAGTCCAACTTTCGGATGCATATACAGCGTAACTTATTATACATTTATTATTAATCTATATTCTTTATATTAAATAACATTTTAGCATCGATACGTCGGGAACATGGAAATATTTAGATTTGTGCCGAATGAGAGAGGTTAATTTGTTTTTGGATTGACGTTTTTATAGCCTAAACTAATAACTGTTTTTATAATATTTTTAAACATTTTGCTTTAGACTACAGGCATTTTAGCCTTTAATATTTATGCGACATGAGCCGCGACCTTTTTTTTTTCTTTTTAAGTAGTTTACATTTGGCCAAAATCTAGAGATGATGCTGTAGCCTATTGGCTGTGACTAAGCGTTAGATCTCTATTTTTTCCTTTTCTTTTTGAGTAAAGAAAACGGTATACTTTCTTCTTCTTCTTCTTCTTCTTCTTCTTCTTAGGCAAATACTATTGTTTTTTTAAAATAACGTTATTAACCGGTATTTCTTCCACCCGAACCGGTTTCGGAATAATATCAGATAATAATATCGGTAATAATATCAGAGGAACGCAGGACAGAAATGTTAAAAAAATCGATTCTGCTCGGAGTGAACCGATTTTTTTTTTCGTTTTCAAGCTCTGACATATATATATATATATATATATATATAAAGTATATACTGTATATATATGTTAGGCCTGTCCAAAAAAACACCACCACATTGCAATGACCTTGACCACTCTGTCATTCAATGCTAAGTGTATCCCATAATGCATCATGTTATGGAAATAAATCAGAATTTTGCCCGAGTTCTTACAAGAGGAAACATTTGCAGTGTACAATAAAAATGATTAATAATTATATATTACATAGAATTTGGTAGCAAAATATACAGTGTTGCACTTTTATTTGTGCATAGATAAGTGTTTATTTTGTACATTTGCAACTGTTTTTTTATCACTTCATTAGAAGCACCACAAGTGTTTCATCTGAACAGACATTTAGAAGTTTATTTTAAAATGCAAATTATAGAAAATCATATAAAGCTCTGTAAACTCTTGCATTCTTACAACACTATAATGTGTCCCATCAGATATAGTGAAAAGACTCACACACACTTGTGGTCTTCACCCCCACTTGAACACTTGGGCCAAAAACAGGAAATACGTCATGTAAGTAGACAAGTGGTCAAGTGCAAGGACCACAAGTGTGTGTGTTTAGACAAGCTCATTAATGTCAACATCAGTGAGTCACAAAATAATAACATAAAAACTATCACATTTTCTTGTAAAATGTCACGCCAAATTGTTAAAATTAGGTAGGTTTCTAACAGGGAATTAATACACAATTTGAACATTAAAATCATGTGTGCAGAACATTAATGGTAAATTTGCAGATATTCTTTACAGGATGTGGTGTACTGGAACTCAAAAAAAAAAAAAAGTGCAGTCAGTATGACATGAGAAGTGAAATAACTACAAACCTAGAAACAAATAATTAATGTCAATCAAGTCAGTTCTTCGGTGTTCTCTATTCAGCTTGTTTTGAGAAGTTTGGAAATGAAAGGAAAGGTTTTTGTTAATGCCACAGTGAACAGAAGATCCTGAAGGTAAACCATAAGCACCAAGACGATCTGCAGACATTGTATTAATGATTTCCTCAGATTATGGGATTTTTAAGTTTAAAAAAAGTGAGAAACGAGAAGCAAAATGAAGAACCGAAAAGACCATACCACCAAAAAAAAGCCTGTTAAGGTTCCTTTCTTTCTTTTTTTTTTTTTCTGAATAAGCTTGTAGATTTACTATGGAAGAAAGGCTTCTTTACTGCTAATATGACTGACTTCTCCTCAAAACAAACACACAAAAATCTCATGCAAGGAAGCCTCTTGTTTCCACCATATGCTTTTGAGACTCTAGCAGCTCGGTTTCTGAGTCAAACTGAATCCTGCTGCTGTCTCCTATTGATTTATAAGACACAATTTTAAAATAAGATGTCAATGATAATTATAAAATATTATCATATTTCCATTAAAGTGTCACTAAATTAATTTCAGACATTTTTGATGACCAAGTAGAGGGAGTGGTTATAGTGAAACATCCAAACATTTGGTATCACTGAAAAGCCCTGAATGTGCTCTGAACAGGACATCCAGACTAAATCTGTGGCATGTTCAGTCTCAGAGAAATACACTAAAATATAATGTCCTCATATGAGGATACAGGTTCTTAAGAAGTTAAAGTGGTTCTGAGGAGAAGTCAGTCATGTTAGCAGGTAAAGAAGTCTGTCTTCCATACGAAACCTACAAGCTTATAAAAAAACAGGCTATTTTTTGGTAGTATGGTCTTTTTCGGTTCTTCATTTTGCTTCTCATTTCTCACTTTTTTTACTTTAGAAATCCAATGACCTGAGGAGATCATTAAGAAGGATAGTCACTGAATATTAGCTTTTTTTTCAGATCTAACTGTAATGTCTGCAGATCGTCTTGGTTCTTCTGTTCACTGTGGCATTAACAAAAACATCTCCTTCATTTCCAAACTTCTCAAAAAAAGCTGAATAGAGAACACAGAAGAACTGACTTCACAGCATACATTAATTCTTAGTTTCTAGGTTTGTATAGTTATTTCTCTTCTCATTTCATATTTACTGCACTTTATGTTTTTAGATGAGTTTCAGTACACCACATCCTGTAGAGAGTATCAGCAACTTGACCCTTAATGTTCTGCAAACATGATTTTAATGTTCAGATTGTGTATTCATTCCATTTTACAAAACCTGATAATATTTTTTTATGTTATTATTTTGTGACTCACTGATGTTGACATCAATGGGCTTGTCTAAACACACACACTTGTGGTCCTTGCACTTGACCACTTGTAACCGGCATAGTAGTCACTGCCTGGGTGAAGTTTGTCCCTCTACAGCTACGGTATCCCTCTGATGTCATAGTGCCCAGCTGGCTGCTGAGTGAGTAACAATTCATTAGCAGCCAATAGAGCTTGGGAAACCATGTCACTGCGCATTGCATTCTGGGTAGTTGCGGCCATTTTTGAGGACACGCTTATCAGTAAAAGTGAAAGTGAAAGTGACATGACATACAGATCAAGTGTAAGATTACATATAAAGAAAAACTCAACAAGGAAGCAAAGATGCGATATTTAGAAAAAAATCAAGACAATCAACGAACTCAATCTGCACGAACACAAAGAGTGGTCGGATGATCTTAAAGAGCTGCCGCTCGTAACCTTCCCCAATGTGTTTTCTAACCTTGTTTGTAGTGTCAGAGCGTACACCTCTGATCAGTTTAAAAATGATAAATCTCTCGAGTCTCACCTGCAATTTACAAATGGATGGGGGCAGAACCTACACATTTTCCGCGTCAACGAGCGAGTTACACGGCCCCTTTACTTTTTAATATGCGTTATTGTAAACTGTACAAATTAACCTCAGTGCATTATGATGCACAAATAAAGAGATACAGAATTGATCAATTTTGTCATTTATTACTGTAACAGGTGGTATGCAATATGCATAACACTGATAATGCAGGAGATGTGGTTCATGCATAGGTAACATTTAATGTAACGTTAAGTCTGTCAAATCGATTAATCACATCCAAAAAAAAGTTGTTTATATAACGTACATTTCTGTATATTTATATATATATATATATATATATATATATATATATATATATATATATATATATATATATAAAAATGCACATAAATACGTGTGTATATCAGACCAAAGGGACAATCCTTCTTCTTTCTTACTGCTGCTAACCAAGCTATGTGACGCTGCTTTGTTAACTCGGAGACCTGAGATCAAGGTGCGGTTTTCCAGCGGGAAGCTCCATTTAAATTATTTTTCCATGCCGGTCATGAGTACGAGTATGCCAGTTAATTACACAACAAGGTTTTACCATTGTAACTTATTTTTTAGCTGTAGAGAGCAAACAAAACAGTCTATTATCAATGCAATACAATACATACAGCAGCGTCCGTGTCCTAAAGTCCCAGAATGCATTCCGTTGCTGTCGTCATGATCCCAGACTCTATACCAAAAAATTCTATTTTCTTGAAACTACACAAAAATCCTTGTCAGACCAACAAAATCACCCCAAATGTTGCCCCAACTAGTCAAACACCGTTGTCTGAACAAAGAATTTTATATGGTTGAAATGTTAAGGCTTTGTGAGTTCCCAGCATGCATTGCAGCGTGAATAAATTATCTAGTTACTGTTATATCATTATTCTTTTGCTGTTTGCTGACTTAATTGAAACTTTTTTATAGTTTTATCATTATTGCTAGTTATTTGTTGTACTGTGATGTAAAGAGCTCATCTTTTTAACATGTGTTGGTTGTCACCGTTCTTGAGGTTTGTGTGTCTAGTATTGAGGGCTAGAGTATGTTGCCCTAGTTTTATCATTTTCTGGATATAATCAAATATATTTTATATTGTCTTCCAAACAAAGACATTGTTGTCTGCTTGTTGTATTGTCATAGCCTTGCACTTTTTCATTTGGAATCAAACATTTTTTTAATGTGGTAAATTTCTAAAACTTTTTTTCTTTTTTCTGAAATCAGAAAAAAAAAGATATATTGCCTTAATGACAGTAATTGTTGTTTCAGCTGCTGTGACAAGAATTTTGCTATTAGTAAAATATCTGGTAATCTGAACTCAATAGTAAGCTTTTACAGACTTGAAAGTTCCAATAATTTGAATTAAAAAATCTTGAAAAACCTAGCTAATGCAACTTAATAATTGTAGTTCTTCAAAACTTAAATTAAGTTGATATCTTCAACTCAAAAATTCTGTGCAGTTGGTTGCCTTGAAAATTTGAGTTTAACTAACTTTTTCTGTTTTACAGTGCTCAATAGAAAAGGCTCTTTGCCCTTGTGTGGTTCTAAAAAAATGTATCCTACCATTCCCACCTGCCAAACTCCTAGTGATTCTGCTTGTATCATCCTGTCTCTTTATTAATTTACATAGAACAGATGGTGCCTTATTATGCAAACATTTAAAAAGAATTTTTATATATGACAAATTTGTAAAACTTGGCACATATATACAGTATTGTTCAAAATAATAGCAGTACAATGTGACTAACCAGAATAATCAAGGTTTTTAGTATATTTTTTATTGCTACGTGGCAAACAAGTTACCAGTAGGTTCAGTAGATTGTCAGAAAACAAACAAGACCCAGCATTCATGATATGCACGCTCTTAAGGCTGTGCAATTGGGCAATTAGTTGAAAGGGGTGTGTTCAAAAAAATAGCAGTGTCTACCTTTGACTGTACAAACTCAAAACTATTTTGTACAAACATTTTTTTTTCTGGGATTTAGCAATCCTGTGAATCACTAAACTAATATTTAGTTGTATGACCACAGTTTTTTAAAACTGCTTGACATCTGTGTGGCATGGAGTCAACCAACTTGTGGCACCTCTCAGCTGTTATTCCACTCCATGATTCTTTAACAACATTCCACAATTCATTCACATTTCTTGGTTTTGCTTCAGAAACAGCATTTTTGATATCACCCCACAAGTTCTCAATTGGATTAAGGTCTGGAGATTGGGCTGGCCACTCCATAACATTAATTTTGTTGGTTTGGAACCAAGACTTTGCCCGTTTACTAGTGTGTTTTGGGTCATTGTCTTGTTGAAACAACCATTTCAAGGGCATGTCCTCTTCAGCATAGGGCAACATGACCTCTTCAAGTATTTTACCATATGCAAACTGATCCATGATCCCTGGTATGCGATAAATAGGCCCAACACCATAGTAGGAGAAACATGCCCATATCATGATGCTTGCACCTCCATGCTTCACTGTCTTCACTGTGCACTGTGGCTTGAATTCAGAGTTTGGGGGTCGTCTCACAAACTGCCTGTGGCCCTTGGACCCAAAAATAACAATTTTACTCTCATCAGTCCACAAAATGTTCCTCCATTTCTCTTTAGGCCAGTTGATGTGTTCTTTGGCAAATTGTAACCTCTTCTGCACATGCCTTTTTTTTAACAGAGGGACTTTGCGGGGGATTCTTGAAAATAGATTAGCTTCACACAGACGTCTTCTAACTGTCACAGTACTTACAGGTAACTCCAGACTGTCTTTGATCATCCTGGAGGTGATCATTAGCTGAGCCTTTGCCATTCTGGTTATTCTTCTATCCATTTTGATGGTTGTCTTCCGTTTTCTTCCACGTCTCTCTGGTTTTGCTCTCCATTTTAAGGCATTGGAGATCATTTTAGCTGAACAGCCTATCATTTTTTGCACCTCTTTATAGGTTTTCCCCTCTCTAATCAACTTTTTAATCAAAGTACGCTGTTCTTCTGAACAATGTCTTGAACGACCCATTTTCCTCAGCTTTCAAATGCATGTTCAACAAGTGTTGGCTTCATCCTTAAATAGGGGCCACCTGATTCACACCTGTTTCTTCACAAAATTGATGACCTCAGTGATTGAATGCCACACTGCTATTTTTTTGAACACACCCCTTTCAACTAATTCAACTAATTGCCCAATTGCACAGCCTTAAGAGCGTGCATATCATGAATGCTGGGTCTCATTTGTTTTCTGAGAATCTACTGAACCTACTGGTAACTTGTTTGCCACGTAGCAATAAAAAAAATACGAAAAACCTTGATTATTCTGGTTAGTCACATTGTACTGCTATTATTTTGAACAATACTGTATATATTCTTAAACATTGAAATGATGCCATCGATTTGACTTTTTATCCATTATTTTTAAGCACGATTATACAACATTTAATTTTTTTTATTAAATAGTCACTTGTTTGAGTCCAAACTGTAATGCAGTATGAGATGCGGGACAAGATCATTGCATGCATAAAAAGATGAGCTGCCTCATTTGAGATATATTTTTTAGTAAGTCTAAAACTGTTTAGGTTACTCCTTACCACTTTTGATAGCTTTTTTTATATGTTTATCAAATTTAAGTTGTGAGTCTAAAACAGTGCCTAAAAGATTAAGCTCATCTACCTCCTCTATTTCCTTTTTATTTACTCAAATTATTACTTTTTCTTTTTGCTTTCTATTAGAAAACCACATAAAGACAGTTTTCCTAACATTCAGAGTAAGACGATTTTCCTGGAGCCATATAGATATCTTCCATTTGTTTATTTAAAACTGCAGCAACATTGGCAGATGACTTGGCCGATGCATGAATTACTGTGTCACCAGCATAAAGCTGACATTCAACATCTAGGCAACAACATGGTAGATCATTTATAAACAAACTAAAAAGCAAGGGGGCAAAGATTGAGCCTTGTGGTAAACCCATTTTATTTCTCGTAGACAATTATTTTGTATCCTCAATTTTAACACACTGATCTCTTAGATTTAAATGAGGTAAACTACTCAATTGAATGTTTACTAAAATTAAACGGACTTAGTTCAGATAAGAGAATAATGCAGTTAACTGTATCAAATGCCTTTCTTAGGTCAATAAATACTGCTCCCATCACATGACCCTGATCCAAAGACTGTCTAGCTTTTTCCAAGAAATAACATATAGCTGTTTCTGTGGAATGCTGGGCTCTAAAACCAAATTGATGTTTGTGTAGAAGGTTATTACTCTCTAGATAGTTTATTAATTCTTCAGCTACAACCTTCTCCAAAATCACAACCGGTGTTGTGAAATATTCGGTTTCTGAGATTTTCGGTGACGCTGGGCGGAGCATACTTGAATATTCATTCAGGAGTTTCCTGTTTCAGAATCAGAATCAGAAAGAGCTTTATTGCCAAGTATGTTTGCGCATACAAGGAATTTGTTTTAGTGACATAAGCTTCCAGTACACAGAGACACCAACACAGAGACACCAACACACAGACAAAAAAAAAAAAAAAAAATGTAGCGAAATAAATAAGTGTATAAACAATTGTGCTATAAATGATAATCGGATAGGATTGAAACAGATGCAGGGATGTACTAGGATGGAGGGGTAACAAATAAATATAAGGATGTTGCACTTTTGTTTGCATAAGCATAAGTGGGGAACATTTAACTGTTCATGAGGTAGATTGCCTGGGGGAAGAAACTGTTTTTGTGCCTTGCTGTTCTGGTATTTGCGGCTCTGAGACGCCAGCCAGATGGCAAAAGTTCAAAAATGGGGTGACTTGGATGTGAGGGATCCAGAGTGATTTTCTAAGCCCTTTTCCTCACTCTGGATGTATACAGTTCTTGAAGGGTTGGCAGGGGAGCACCAATAATCCTTTCAGCAGTCCGAACAGTTCTCTGTAGTCTTCTGATGTCCGATTTTGTTGCTGAGCCAAACCAGACAGTTATAGAGGTACACAGTACAGACTCAATGACGGCTGAGTAGAACTGTTTCAGCAGCTCCTGTGGCAAGTTAAACTTCCTCAGCTGACGAAGGAAATACAACCTTTGTTGGGCCTTTTTTACAATGGAGTCAATGTGATTGTCCCACTTCAGGTCCTGAGAGATGGTGGTTCCCAGGAATCTGAATGACTCCACTGCAGTCACAGGGCTGTTCATGATGGTGAGTGGGGAAAGTGCAGGGGGGTTTCTCCTGAAGTCCACAATCATCTCCACTGTTTTGAGCGTGTTCAGCTCCAGGTTGTTAAGACTGCACCAGACAGCCAGCTGCTCAACCTCTTGTCTGTAAGCAGACTCATCACCGTCCTGGATGAGGCAGATGACTGTAGTGTCATCTGCAAACTTCAGGAGCTTGACAGAGGGGTCTTTAGAGGTGCAGTCGTTGGTGTAAAGGGAGAAGAGCAGAGGGGAGAGAACACATCCCTGAGGGGCACCAGTGTTGGTGGAGCAGCTGTTTGATGTGAATTTCCCCAGTCTCACTAACTGTTGCCTATCTGTCAGAAAGCTGGTGATCCACCGACAGATAGAGCTAGGAACAGAGAGCTGGGTCAGTTTGGTCTGGAGGGTTGTTGGGATGATGGTGTTGAAAGGCGAACTAAAGTCCACAAACAGGATCCTCACATAAGTCCCTGTTTTGTCCAGATGTTGCAGGATGAAGTGCAATCCCATATTGATTGCATCATCCACGGACCTGTTTGCTCGGTAAGCAAACTGCAGGGGGTCCAGTAAGGGTCCAGTGATGTCCTTCAGATAACCCAGAACCAGTTTTTCAAACGACTTCATGACGACAGACGTTAGAGCCACAGGTCTGTAGTCGTTAAGTCCTGTTATCTTGGGTTTCTTTGGGATGGGGATGATGGTGGAGCGTTTGAAGCAGGAAGGTACTTCACACAACTCCAGGGATCTGTTGAAGATCTGTGAAAAGATGGGGGCCAGCTGGTCAGCACAGATTTTCAGACAGGCTGGTGTAACACCATCTGGGCCTGGTGCTTTTCTTCTTTTGTTCTTCTTGAAGACCTGGCGCACATCATCTTCACAGATTTGAAGAGCAGTAGGTGTGGAACGGGGGATTGCAGGAGGTGTTAATGGTTGTGCAGGGAGATGGTCAGAATGGGTGTTGGGGGTTTCAAATCTGCAATAAAACTCATTCAGGTCGTTAGCAAGCCGTTGATTAGCCTCAGTGCAAGGGGATGGTGTCTTGTAGTTTGTGATGGCAAAAGGGACTCTTGTGATCGCGTTAAAGGGACTCTGAAAATATTAGTTCGTTGTCACTGGATCACAAAAACTGGTCAACACGGTAGTTTAATTACGTTTCAGCTTTGAATGAAGATAAGCAAACGTAGAATATAATTGTTTGTTTGTGCACTAAATGTTATTAATTGTTTGCTTGCTTATTTGCCAGAGGCATCTGCCCATCGTTAGAATACGCTACAAGTAAATGGACCAGCAGCTGTTAAATATTTAATCATATTCCTCTGTTTTGCTATTAAAAACATCTCATTTGATAAGTATGTCGTTTGAGGTTGTGTATCATATGGTGGCACAAACTTTTTTTTCTCCTTAAAAAATTTGTCAAATGAAAGTGCATGACAGCCTGCAGTTTATGTGAAGAAGCTGTTTGTTTGCAATTAATATATCTGTTACAAATCAGCAGTTTGATACTTGCACTTCTGCCTGTTTTTCCTATGTGTGTACTTTAGTGTAATAATTAAACAAATCATATGCAAAATAATTACATAAAAATAAAATTGTATAGCTTACTATTTGATACAAATGTTGTATTGTTTAACCAGTTTTAAAGTTTTACTACAATTTGTTCCTGAAATCCACACTTTTGAAATCAAGATAAATCAAATGTAATCAAACCAAGCACAACCTAATAAAATAAGTTTCATGGATAAAGGGCTTTGTACAAAAAAAATCATGTTGGTGGATATTCTACTAATAATAAAAACACGTGGGTCATTCTTAAATGGCTTATTCTGCAATGGGTATAAAAAATCTGGTCCCACTGATTTGGAAGCATCTTTCTTCTCCCAACATGTAGACTGATTTATTTGAATTTGTTCATGGTGTTTAAATCTCTGTTTGCCATTTGTTGTTGATATAGGAATTTACTTTAATATGTATTTATGTATTTAATAATTTAATTACAACAGAAATCCTATAACATGTGCTTGCTTGTGTGGATCAGTAGGCCTGTCCCTAAACACATATACAAGTAAACCCTTGTGTAGCTTTCACCTGTTTTTTTAAACATGTATTTTATATTTATACAGATGTGTGGTAAATGTCATTCATGTAATGCCTTCACCTCATCTGTCAATAAAACTTTTAACACAGAATCAGTTGAAGTCTTTATTCAGCAAAAGCAATCTACTTTTATCTTTGGAATGAAAATATACAAATTACTGTATGTTTTGATATAGCCATTTGTTGTTAAACTACAAAACATTGTAATTGTTATAAGTTTTTAGAAAATAAGCAAAACATTGTTCAAGTATGACAAGGTTGTGGATTTCAAAACTTGACCAATACACATTTGAGTCAATGATTTTCAAGTGCACCACAATGCAGTTTATGATTAAAGACATTTTTTATTTTATTTTAATTATATAGTGCATTTTATCTACTAAATTTCTAAATTTTGGGGCAAATAAATAAAAATACAGAGATTAAGCATGTTTATATTCCAGCTCATATGTGCATTAAAAAAAACATCCAGCTTTCACTTTTGTTATTAAAAACATTTTTTTGAATTACTGAGTAATGTCACGCCCCCGGGCTGATCTGTCTGTTTTTCCCCATAGTGTGTGTTGTTTACACTTACCATGTGCTTCTGTGTCACCGTGGTGCCCGTCTCCGCCCTCTTGTTTCATTATTATCTTGTTATTGGTCACCATCACCTGCTCTGCATTATGATAATCACTCCTTCTCTATTTAGTCTCCTCATGTGTGCTGTCTGTTGTCAGATCGTCGAGTTGTTCTCGTCCATGTCCCAACTTTATCCACATCTCTTGTTTAGCCTACACAGAGATCGTGCCCGTTTTGTTTTCATCCTCTAGTTTTTTTTTTCCCACTTCCTCCTGCTTTCAGGCAGCGCTACTCTCCAGCCTTCCGTGTTAGAGCTCACCGATCGCTGTCACTCCTTTTCTTCGCCACGCCGCAGCGCGCCACCAGTTCCCCGCCTCAACAGCGCCCCCGCCTCCCTGTCAGTTTATCCGGGCATTGCATCAGAGGATTTCCAAGTGGAATTTGTCCAGGAGGCTTTGGATCTGCTCCAGACTGCCCTGTTCCTGGATAGTTTTTTGTTAATTCTCGTTTTTATTTTTTTTTCTGTCCTTTTGGAATTAAGCCATCTAATAAACTGACCTTTTGAGCACCTGCAACTGAATCCCAGTCTCGCCCCCTGACAGAACGATCTGACCACCATGGACTCAGCAGGTGCAGATCCCCTCAGATCAGCCGTCACCCAGCAGGGCATTCTCTTGGGCCAACATGCCTCCCAGGTAACATCCACGTCGCGGGCGGTTGAGTTCCTTAGTGCCAAGTTGTCGGAGCTGACTGCCCAGCTCCAGGAACTTCGGAGACAGACATCTGCAAGATCGGAGGACCCCACTAGCCTTTCCTCTACCCGTCATGATCCGGAGCCTCATGCCAACAACCCACCTCCCTATGATGGGAACCCTAACTCCTGCAGAGCCTTCCTGTCTCAGTGCTCCCTGGTCTTCGCCCTCCAGCCCCGCCGGTATGCCCAGGAAGAGACTAAGGTGGCTTATGTTCTAACCCTCCTTACAGGCAGAGCCCGTGACTGGGGAACTTCAGTGTGGGAGGCCCGGGCTCCCTTTTGTGCCTTGTTTGAGGCTTTTCGACAGGAGATGGTCAAATTATTCGACCGTTCTGCTCGGGGTGATGAAGCAGCGGCCCAGCTGGCACGGCTACGGCAAGCAGGCCGTTCAGTGACAGAGTATGCCATTGAATTCAAGATCTTAGCAGCTGCCTGTGACTGGAATGAGGGGGCTTGCAGAGCTGTGTTTCGTGCTGGACTAGACGAGGAGATCCAAGACAAGATCGCCACCCAAGAGCTTCCACGCAGTTTCGATGATCTGGTTGACCTGGCCCTCCGTGTTGAGAACCGCCTTCTCCTTCGTCACCAACAATTGACTGCTCGCACTTCTTGGAGGGTGGGTGAAATGACCAGCGAATCCACCCCGGTTCTGCCTCTGCCATCTCCTGCTGACCCTGAACCCATGCAGGTGGGACGACTGCGTCTTACTTCCCAGCAGAAGCAAGAGAGACTCACCCGGGGCTTATGTCTCTACTGTGGGAGGGCCGGACACTTCGTCGGAAAATGCCCGCTAAAAGCCAAGGCCCATCAGTAGCCAGGGGGATTCTGGTGGGCACATCTCCGCTTAATTTCCCCCACTCCTCCCGCACACTACTTCCCGTGGGTGTCCAGTTCGGAGGTTCTCGTCACTCCTCTTCGGCCCTGGTGGATTCTGGGGCTGGTGGTAGTTTCCTGGACACGGCACTGGCCAAGCAGTGGGGATTTCCCCCCAATCCCCTCTCTATTCTTATCTCTGTTCGGTTTCTGGATGATTCCCCTATCACTACCATCACTCACCTCACCCCTCCTGTAAGTCTTATTGTTTCTGGCAATCACCATGAGATAACCGAGCTGTACCTTCTTGATTCCCCGAGTGCCCCCGTGGTTCTGGGACACCCGTGGTTGGTGCAGCACGGCCCTCATGTGGATTGGGCCAGAAACTCAGTCTTGTCTTGGAAACAGTCTTGTCTTGAGTCTTGTTTGGGTTCTGCCTCTTTTCCTGGTGTTGTGTTTCCTTTTGTGCAGGTGGATGATGCTGATCTGTCCGGGGTGCCGGAGGAGTACTGCGATCTGCGGCAGGTCTTCAGCAAGTCCCGGGCTGTGTCCATGTCTCGTCAACGGCCTAATGATTGTGCCATCAACCTCCTCCCAGGCACTTCTCCGCCCAGGGGTCGGTTATATTCCCTGTCTGGTCCAGAAAGAGAGGCTATGGACAAATATATTCGTGAGTCCCTTGATGCCGGTCTCATCCGTCCCTCCTCGTCTCCTGCTGGCGCAGGGTTTTTCTTTGTTAAGAAGAAGGACGGCTCCTTGCGCCCTTGTATTGATTACAGAGGTTTGAATGACATTACCATTAATAATAGGTACCCCCTGCCCTTAATGTCATCTGCCTTTGAACTTTTGCAGGGAGCCAAGGTCTTCAGTAAGTTGGACCTCCGTAATGCTTATCACCTGGCTCGGATTCGAGAGGAGGATGAGTGGAAGACAGCATTCATCACTCCTTCGGGACATTATGAGTACCGGGTGCTACCCTTTGGCCTGACAAATGCCCCAGCTGTCTTCCAGGCCCTGGTTAATGACGTGTTGCGAGACATGGTTAACAAGTTTGTCTTTGTGTACCTAGATGACATTCTTATTTTCTTTCCTTCACTTCAGGTACACACCCAACACGTGCGCCAGGTGCTACAACAGCTGCTGGAAAACCAGCTATATGTTAAAGCGGAGAAGTGCGTTTTCCACTCCAAGTCAGTTCCCTTCCTGGGCTATATCATTTCGGCAGAGGGAATCAAAGCTGATCCCGCTAAGGTAAGGGCCGTAGCCGAGTGGCCACCTCCAGACTCACGAAGGGCACTGCAGCAGTTTCTGGGATTTGCCAACTTCTACAGGCGCTTCATCAGAAACTTTAGTCAGGTTGGTGCACCCTTGACAGCTCTTACTTCCACTAAGGTACCGTTTAGGTGGAATTTGAAGGCTCAGGAGGCCTTTAATGACCTAAAGTCCCGATTCATTTATGCTCCTGTTCTTTCATTTCCAGACCCTGAACGTCAGTTTATTGTGGAGGTGGATGCTTCTGAGATTGGAGTAGGTGCGGTCCTTTCTCAGAGATCCCCCAGAGATGGGAAGGTACATCCCTGTGCCTACTACTCTCACCGCCTGAGCCCAGCAGAACGGAATTATGACGTAGGGAACGGGGAACTGTTGGCGGTCAGGCTGGCCTTGGGTGAGTGGCGTTACTGGTTAGAGGGGTCAGCACAGCCCTTCTTGGTTTGGACGGACCATAAGAACTTGGAATACGTCCGTTCGGCCAAGAGGGTGAGTTCACGCCAGGCCCGATGGGCACTCTTCTTTGGCCGGTTCAACTTCTCTCTCTCGTATCGCCCAGGCTCCAAAAATATAAAACCTGATGCCCTCTCCCGTCTCTACAGGGATACAAAAAGAACCAGTGTATCTACTGAAACAATTATCCCTAAAGAAATTGTGGTAGGGTCCCTCTCCTGGGACGTGGAGAGGAGAGTGCTGGAAGCCATACGAGAGAGAGAGGTGCTGAGGGAGTGCCCAGAGGGTAGACTTTTCGTGCCGGCTGGGCTGCGCCCTGAAGTCCTCCAGTGGGGGCATTCATCCAAGTTAGTCTGTCATCCTGGGGTTCGGAGATCTCTGGCTGCCATCCGCCAGCGATTTTGGTGGCCATCCATGGCCCAGGATGTCAGGCAGTTTGTGTTTGCCTGCCCAATTTGCGCCCAGAACAAGAGTTCTAATCAGCCTCCTGTTGGTCTGCTACAGCCCTTACCCATCCCCTCCCGCCCCTGGTCACACATAGCCCTTGACTTTGTCACTGGTCTTCCACCATCGAGGGGTAACACCGTAGTATTGACGGTGGTTGATCGCTTCTCTAAAGCGGCCCATTTCATCCCCCTTCCCAAACTGCCTTCAGCTAAGGAGACTGCTCAAGTGGTGGTTGACCACATCTTCCGGATTCATGGCCTTCCGGTGGACGTGGTTTCTGATAGGGGGCCACAGTTTGTCTCCTGGTTCTGGAAGGAGTTCTGTCGACAGATCGGGGCCTCTACGAGTCTGACATCAGGTTTTCACCCTCAGACCAATGTGCAGTCCGAGCGGGCAAACCAGGTTCTGGAACAAGCTCTCCGCTGCCTGACGTCCCATAATCCGAGTTCTTGGAGCCAACAGTTATCCTGGATTGAATATGCCCATAACTCCTTGCCAGTGGCGGCCACAGGTATGTCTCCATTCCAGTGCTCCATTGGTTTTCAACCTCCTATGTTCCCCTCACAGGAACCCGATGCTGCTGTTCCATCTGCCTTAGCCTTCGTCCGCAGGTGTCGCCGCACCTAGAGGAGGGCTGAGGAAACCTTGGCTCGGGTTTCCAGACGAACCAAAGCAGCGGCTGACCGTCACCGTATTCCAGCTCCCCGCTACGTATGTGGTCAGAGAGTATGGCTGTCTACCAAGGACCTTCCTCTCCGGATGGCTTCTCGCAAGTTAGCCCCCAGGTTCATGGGGCCATATCAGATCACCAAGGTATTGAGTCCGGTGGCGGTAAAGCTCAAGTTACCTCCCATACTTGGTCGGGTACACCCAGTCTTTCATGTTTCTCGGGTCAAGCCTGTGTTTCATTCTCGCCTTAACCCATCTGCTACTAACCCTCCCCCTCCCCCTCCCCGTCTAGTGGATGGTTCCCCAGCCTTCACTGTCAGGAGGTTGCTGGATGTCAGACGTCGATTTCAGTATCTGGTGGACTGGGAGGGATATGGTCCGGATGAGAGGAGTTGGGTCCTGGCTCGGGATATTCTGGATCGGTCGCTGATCGAGGACTTCAACCGGCAGCGTGGTGGTACCTTCTCTGGAGCGCCAGGGGTGCTCCTGGGGAGGGGGGTAATGTCACGCCCCCAGGCTGATCTGTCTGTTTTTCCCCATAGTGTGTGTTGTTTACACTTACCATGTGCTTCTGTGTCACCGTGGTGCCCGTCTCCGCCCTCTTGTTTCATTATTATCTTGTTATTGGTCACCATCACCTGCTTTGCATTATGATAATCACTCCTTCTCTATTTAGTCTCCTCATGTGTGCTGTCTGTTGTCAGATCGTCGAGTTGTTCGTCCATGTCCCAACTTTATCCACATCTCTTGTTTAGCCTACACAGAGATCGTGCCCGTTTTGTTTTCATCCTCTAGTTTTGTTTTTTTTCCCACTTCCTCCTGCTTTCAGGCAGTGCTACTCTCCAGCCTTCCGTGTTAGAGCTCACCGATTGCTGTCACTCCTCTTCTTCGCCGCGCCTCAGCGCGCCACCAGTTCCCCGCCTCAACAGCGCCCCCGCCTCCCTGTCAGTTTATCCGGGCATTGCATCAGAGGATTTCCAAGTGGAATTCGTCCAGGAGGCTCTTTTGGATCTGCTCCAGACTGCCCTGTTCCTGGATAGTTTTTTGTTAATTCTCGTTTTTATTTTTTTTCTGTCCTTTTGGAATTAAGCCATCTAATAAACTGACCTTTTGAGCACCTGCAACTGAGTCCCAGTCTCGCCCCCTGACAAGTAAACGATTAGGAATGACACAGAATAATCATCATACATTTTATTATGGCACAACAGATACATTTTGGCAAAGTTATCAAACGACACATTTTATATCAAATAAGAATATTATGAAACTGCTTCATTGTAGGCTCATTTGGTTCAGGTAAATCATTACGAAAATCACCATGACACAATCATATTATGAATAGTATTAAAAACAACAATAAACTAAGCATAATGTAATTCTACGCTAAAACATACCTTTTTTAAAATAGTTTATGTCTCAGTGACAACGTACTAATATTTTCAGAGTAGCTTTAACGCGAAACAGGAAAGTCATGAATATTCACGTATGCTCTGCCCAGCGTCACCGAAAATCTCAGAAACCGAATATTTCACAACACCGGCAAGATTGATATTGGTTGATAATTTGAAATCCGGCTTGGATCCCCTGATTTAAAGATTGGTGTAACTACAGCATTTTTCCATGTGTTAGGAAAAATACAGTCTCTAATTGATACATTTGGCAATAATTGATACATTTGTCAAATCAGTTAACGGAGCAATCATAATGGTGCTATATTTTTTAATAAAATTAATATCTAAATTGTAAACATATTTTGCTGTTGAATTAGGTAGAAGCTTTACAATTACAGTTATTCTATTTTCTTCAATCTCTTTAATAAAAAATGAATTTGGTAGCTCATCCTCCAATTTATTATTTAATAATACTGGTTGAAAATTTTGAGCCAATTCATCTACTGAACTCATATGCTAGAGAACCTTTATCATCAATTACTTTTCCATCTATTTGTAACTCTTTGATTGTTTGCTGCTTATGAGTTTTATTTGTTAAATTATTTAATTGTTTCCATAGGGTTGTACTTTGACCTTTGGTACTCTCTATTATTTGTGTATAATGTTTTACTTTTGACTTCCGTAATTCTTGTACTACTTTCTTTCTGAGATTTTTATGAATTAAATGATCTGTATTTAATTTAGACATTAATGCTGTTTTTAAAGCTTGGTCTCTTTTTGTCATAAGATTACGGATATTACTGTTTAACCATGGTAATGATACATTTTTCCTTGAGCATTTCAAAGGAATATAATATTTGTTTACCAAGTTTGTGTGACGACTGGGTGAAGGAGGAGCTGGAAACAAGAGAGAGTATGAACAATTTAATGAAAACAAAACAAACAAGAACACAAACAACGCTGGGAGGACAACAATCCAAGATGGTGGGGAGACGGTGAGTAATCCAGATGGTGATGGTGAGTTGGCAGCAGGAGAGGATGGCACAGGAACTGCGGGGAATCAAGCCGAAGGTTGGCTCGCTCAGACTGTCCGTTACTTTGGGGGTTATAACCCGAAGGCAAGCCAACTGACACTCCTAGCAATTTACAAAACTCTTTCCAAAATTTGAATATAAATTGAGATCCCCTGTCAGAGACCACGTCTACCGGGAAGCCATGAAGCCGAAAGACGTGATCTAGGACAGTGAACGCTGTCTCCTTGGCTGTCAGTAATTTGGGCAAGGGAATGAAATGTTCCGCCTTTGAGAACCGGTCCAATACGGTCAAAATGACCGTCATGCCATTAGAGGGCGGTAACACAATCTAGTGTGATGTGGGACCAGGGTCTCAAAGGGACAGACAGCGGTTGGAGGAGCCCATCAGGAGGTCGGTTAGATGACACCACTTGAGCGGTCCCTTTCCGGAGAGATGGGATGGCGTGTAGTCGACCCAGTCGATCTGTAGTCGATCTGTCGACCCAGACGATAAATCCGGGCATCAACTCGTAGGGCTAGGTCGATGAGACCGTTGAGTGTGGGGGGCAGCTCATGGAGGTAGATCTAATTTTGAACATGGTCGGCCATGCAGGAATCGATCCCACTGCGCCGCCTCGTTCCACTGGCACGTAGCCACCAGGGTGCGTAACTGAATGGAGTAATCCGTGATGGAGGAGGTCCCTTGATGCAGGTCTGAGAGCTAGTGAGTGGCTTCCCTGCCGACCTCCTATCGACCCTCCTCATCTCCCACCCTCCTCATCTTGTTGGTTCTCCCACACCGCCGTCCCCCATAGGGCGGCCTTGTCGGAAAGTAGAGTCAAAGTGAACGCAACCTTTGATTCCTCGGTAGCGAAGGCGCGGGGCTGTAAGGCAAAGTGCATGGAACACTTATTAAGAAAAGTTCTGGAGAAAGCTGGCTCACTGGAGTAGTCCTGGCCGGAAGTGATCCTGGGGGGTCTCCCGGGGAATGGGTGGTGCAGGCGGTGCGATAGGCGCAGTGGGAGAGGTGAGCTGATCGATCTGCTGGGCAGAGGTGTCAAGTAACGAAGTACAAATACTTCGTTACTGTACTTAAGTAGAAATTTGGGGTATCTATACTTTACTTGAGTAATTATTTTTCAGCCGACTTTTTACTTCTACACCTTAAATTTTCACGCAAGTATCTGTACTTTCTACTCGTTACATTTAAAAAAATAGATTCTTTACTGCTATTTCAAACCGGATTGTTATCGTTCAGAGAGAGAGAGAAAGAAAAAAACCCTATCCAGATAAATCGCGCGATCAGGATGGAGTGAATTTGATTGTGGTTGGATGAGAAGTATACACATATACCATTCCGACACCCTATTGGTCCATACGCGATCCATCACACCTGCACATGACACAAGTCACATCACACTGCATAGACAGTTTTGGGTTCGTTTATCAAAAAATATATTTCTTAAAAGTAGGTTGGAACCAGTAGTATCCGATCGCCTCAGAGTCAGTCCGCTTAAATTTCAAATGAAACCGGCGTCAGTCTGGTCTCCTCCCGTCTTTCAGCGCGCTCTTCAATCCGTCGACCACGGTGGAGCAGCGCGAGCTCAAACAGAGACAGAGGACACAAGGTGTGTGTTTACCGATAGATTGTTAGAATATCTGTATCTGTGAAGTTCTTTGTCATAAATACATGTTTACAAAAGGTCCCGATCAGTCGGTTTCTCATCTAGTGTAAAGTTTTCGCTTGTCACCGCTAATCACGAAACAGCTGTTTCCTTACACTTATTTAAATATACTTCATTTAATCATACGTACATACACTACTGTGCAAAAGTCTTAGGCAGTATTTTCACTTAAAAGAATGGTGTTCGGCCAGTCATTTATATATTTTGCTGTAGAGTGTCACTGTCAGTATAAAATATCAGTTTACAATTCCAAACATTCATTTTGCCATCGTCAAACTGCTTGTGCATTTAAAATCGCACTAGATTATTATTAAAATTAATGGCAAACTACTGTCCTACTGACACATTGCAGCAAAAGATATAAATAACTGGCTTAAAACCCTTTTTTGGGGTGAAAACACTATTCTTTCTTTTCCATAAGACTTTTGCACAGTACTGTATTTTAAAAACGAGATTGTTGCTACTTTATAAAGAATGAGCATACAGTCATTCACAGAACTGATTTAAGACAGTGACAGACAGCACTCATCTTAACTAAATATCAGAGTGAGTGACAGAGATACAGTAGAAACATTATGTGTACTTTTGTATTAAATAATGACCCAGATTGTGAAATACATTTATTAGCCTTAGATTAAGGGAAGCACAACTTGGGAAATGAGAGCATCCAAGGTGAAAGCTATGGATTTATTTTAAATATTTGTAATGTTCTTTAATGTTATCCATAGATTTTTTTGTAGTTCTTTTTTTTTTTTTTTAGTTTCGGTTCAGGCACGTTGAGGCGCCAGTACCATTTTAAAAGTATCGAAAAGGCACTGGACCCTACTTAAAAGTTGTTATTTATTTCTCACTACTGGCTCATTTGCCAAATGGGTGCTTTCTCTTCGTCCTCCACAAATTAAGTTACCGTAGGTAGTTGGGTAGTGAGACGTTTTAATAAATTATCGTTTGCGATTAATGACGCAAATGACAATGTTGTGATATCTAGGCTATAGAACATCACAGTCCCACCCAACCTCAGTGGTGTCAAAAGTATTGGCTTTCATTACTCAAGTAGAAGTATAGATACTAGGTCTTAAAAAGACTTTTGTAGAAGTTGAAGTATCAACTCACGCTTTTTACTCAAGTAAAAGTGTAAAAGTACTGGTTTAAAAAACTACTTAAAAAGTATAAAAGTAAAAGTAATGTAAGGGAACAAATGCCATTAAGAACAAAAGCTTAGGCCGCACCACAGGGGCCTGTTGTGAACTACCCCACCTCCTAAAAAAAACATTTTTCTAAAGGCCATAATGAATTTAATGTTATATTAAATGTTCATGTTGAAAAATGTGGGATGCACTAGGCTACATGTTTCAGCAACATATATGCCCATTGAAAATGAACGCATTTTAGTACAATGCAAATACATTAAAGGACTAGAGATATGATTACTAGTTGCCAATAAGTATTGTTATGGTGCAAAAAGTCAAACTTTAGAGGCATGTCATCAATAACCTTTAATGGAATGTAAATGTACATCCAAGCTTAGCTGCAGGAATCTGCGAGGGCAATGGACAAGAACATTGGTGCAGGCTTAGTAACAATTACTCTTGTAACGTTGTCTATTTACAATAAGCATTATAGTGCTGTCAAAATTAATGATTAATCCAAGTGATTAATCAATAACTAAAAAGGAAAATTAACTCATAATCCCGATACCTTCTTGATTGACAGCTTCCTGTATTCGGTACATACGTATGCTATGTTAAGTTACAAAGTTGGTATAGCCTAGATATCACAACATTGTCAATCGCAAACGATAATTTATTAAAACGTCTCACTACCGAACTACCAACAGTAGCTTTATTTGTGGAGAACGAAGATAAAGCACCCATTTGGTAAATGAGCCAGTGAGAAATAATAACTTTTAAATAGGGTCCAGTGCCTTTTCGATACTTTTAAACAGTACAGGCGCCTAAATGGTGCCTGAACCTATACTAAAAAAAAGAACCTAAAAAAAAAAAAAAATATGGATAACTTAAAAGAACATTCCAAATATTTTAAATAAATCCATAGCTTTCACCTTGGATGCTCTCACTTCCCAAGTTGTGCTTCCCTTAATCTAAGGCTAATAAATGTATTTCACAATCTGGGTCATTATTTAATATAAAACCACACATAATTCTATTGTATATCTGTCACTCACTCTGATATTTAGATAAGATGAGTGCTGTCTGTCACTGTCTTAAATCAGTTCTGTGAATTACTGTATGCTCATTCTTTATAAAGTAGCAACAATGTCGTTTGTAAAGTACAGTAATGTGCAAAAGTCTTAGGCACATTAGTATTTTCACCCCAAAAAAGGGTTTTAAGCCAGTTATTTAAATCTTTTGCTTTAGTGTGTCCATAGTAAATATCAGTTTGCCATTAATTTTAATAATAATCTAGTGCGATTTTGAATGCACAAGCAGTTTGACAACCGCAAAATGAATGTTTGGAAATGTAAACTGATATTTTCTACCGACACACCATTCTTTTAAGTGAAAATACTAACGTGCCTAAGACTTTTGTACAGTAGTTAGTGTATGTATAAAGTACGTATGATTAAATTAATATTTAGTATAAGTATATTTAAATAAGTGTAATTAAAGTATTTGTTCGGTCATATGTGTTAAGGGCTAGATTTTCACTGGAGGAAACGGCTGTGACAAGCGAAAACTTTACAGTAGATGAGAAAGCGACAGCTTCTTCGTGACCTTTTGTAAACTGTATTTATGACAAATAACTTCACTGATACAGATTCTAACAATCTATTGATAAACACACACCTTATGTCCTCTGTCTCTGTTTGAGCTCGTGCTGCTCCGCCGCGGTCTGCGGATTGAAGAGCGCACTGAAAGACGGGGAGGAGACCGGTCTGACGCCGGTTTCATATGAAATTTAAGCCGACTGACTCTGAGGCGATCGGATACCGGTTCCATACCCAACTGAACATTTAAGAAATACATTACCCAACATACCCAGCCCTACTTTTAAGAAATACATTTTATGATAAACGAACCAAAAACTGTCTATGCCCTTGCTGGAGGGTGATGTAATTTGTGTCATGTGCAGGTGCGATGGATCGCATACAAACCAATAGGGTGTCGGGATGGTATCTGTTTATACTTCTCATTCAACCACAATCAAATTCACTCCATCCGGATGGCGCGATTTATCTGGATAGTTTTTTTTTTTTTTTTTTTTTTGAGTGATGACAAGCCGGAATGAAAACAAGGCGAAATGAAATACCAGTAACGAAGCTATTTTTAAAATGTAAGGAGTAGAAAGTACAGATACTTGCGTGAAAATGTAAGGAGTAGAAGTAAAAAGTCGGCTGAAAAATAATTACTCAAGTAAAGTATAGATACCCCAAATTTCTACTTAAGTACAGTAACGAAGTATTTGTACTTCGTTACTTGACACCTCTGCAGCTGGTGCCGGAACTAAAAATTCAATGCAATTTCTGCATTGACATTTGGGGTATAAGCCATTAAAACGTAACCATACATGGTAGACTTAAAACCAGCTACGGCTGTACTAAGCAACAGTATACAGTATTGTTCAAAATAATAGCAGTACAATGTGACTAACCAGAATAATCAAGGTTTTTAGTATATTTTTTATTGCTACGTGGCAAACAAGTTACCAGTAGGTTCAGTAGATTCTCAGAAAACAAACAAGACCCAGCATTCATGATATGCACGCTATTATGGCTGTGCAATTGGGCAATTAGTTGAAAGGGGTGTGTTCAAAAAAATAGCAGTGTCTACCTTTGACTGTACAAACTCAAAACTATTTTGTACAAACATTTTTTTTTCTGGGATTTAGCAATCCTGTGAATCACTAAACTAATATTTAGTTGTATGACCACGGTTTTTTAAAACTGCTTGACATCTGTGTGGCATGGAGTCAACCAACTTGTGGCACCTCTCAGCTGTTATTCCACTCCATGATTCTTTAACAACATTCCACAATTCATTCACATTTCTTGGTTTTGCTTCAGAAACAGCATTTTTGATATCACCCCACAAGTTCTCAATTGGATTAAGGTCTGGAGATTGGGCTGGCCACTCCATAACATTAATTTTGTTGGTTTGGAACCAAGACTTTGCCCATTTACTAGTGTGTTTTGGGTCATTGTCTTGTTGAAACAACCATTTCAAGGGCATGTCCTCTTCAGCATAGGGCAACATGACCTCTTCAAGTATTTTAACATATGCAAACTGATCCATGATCCCTGGTATGCGATAAATAGGCCCAACACCATAGTAGGAGAAACATGCCCATATCATGATGCTTGCACCTCCATGCTTCACTGTCTTCACTGTGCACTGTGGCTTGAATTCAGAGTTTGGGGGTCGTCTCACAAACTGCCTGTGGCCCTTGGACCCAAAAAGAACAATTTTACTCTCATCAGTCCACAAAATGTTCCTCCATTTCTCTTTAGGCCAGTTGATGTGTTCTTTGGCAAATTGTAACCTCTTCTGCACATGCCTTTTTTTTAACAGAGGGACTTTGCGGGGGATTCTTGAAAATAGATTAGCTTCACACAGACGTCTTCTAACTGTCACAGTACTTACAGGTAACTCCAGACTGTCTTTGATCATCCTGGAGGTGATCATTGGCTGAGCCTTTGCCATTCTGGTTATTCTTCTATCCATTTTGATGGTTGTCTTCCGTTTTCTTCCACGTCTCTCTGGTTTTGCTCTCCATTTTAAGGCATTGGAGATCATTTTAGCTGAACAGCCTATCATTTTTTGCACCTCTTTATAGGTTTTCCCCTCTCTAATCAATTTTTTATATCAAAGTACGCTGTTCTTCTGAACAATGTCTTGAACGACCCATTTTCCTCAGCTTTCAAATGCATGTTCAACAAGTGTTGGCTTCATCCTTAAATAGGAGCCACCTGATTCACACCTGTTTCTTCACAAAATTGATGACCTCAGTGATTGAATGCCACACTGCTATTTTTTTGAACACACCCCTTTCAACTAATTCAACTAATTGCCCAATTGCACAGCCTTAAGAGTGTGCATATCATGAATGCTGGGTCTCATTTGTTTTCTGAGAATCTACTGAACCTACTGGTAACTTGTTTGCCACGTAGCAATAAAAAATATACGAAAAACCTTGATTATTCTGGTTAGTCACATTGTACTGCTATTATTTTGAACAATACTGTATGCTCATATATAAACGTAAAAAGATCATGGGGGCACTAACCTTGTTTTGATCTAAATGCCTTTTATTCGCTATGTCTTGGCTAAGTACTTCATTACCCACAATCCTGAACAATCCCACAATCCCACAGTGATGCATCTGATTGGTGGAGCTCGTATAACCATCTGGTTAAACCCCTCGAAGGTCCGTGAAGACTGAAGATCATTAATAAAAAAATAAAATAAAATAAAAACCTGTATTGCGTTTTTGCACTGTAGACTTATCAGTGCAATCATGATCTCCTTGGCTGCCATTGAGAGTTTTGCAGGGAGGTTGGTAACTTTAGTTAGCATTATCGTCCACTTTAGCTAGGCTACTGTAGCCTCCATATGAAATGAGTCATATCAAGCATTTTATAATGCCACTGTCAAAACAATATTTAGCCTAGACATACCTTTTTGTGCATTTACTGAACATTTGTGTAATGGCAACGACATGTATTGACAACTGAGCAGTGATTGCAGTCAGATACAAAGCGCTGCACCATTGCTGACGTTATCGTTAACCACTTTCACACACGCACACAATATAAAATACACGATGATAAAATAAAAATCAATACACAATACATATATAAAACACAATTTATTTACACGATTAATACTGAAAGAACTGCTATTACTGCACATTCACAATATAAAATAAAATTCACTGGAGGAAAAAGTTCGCGCGAGCGGCCGTCATCAGATTTGGATGTCGCTCAAAAGGCTCGTTGCCTCGTTCGCAGTTGTGGCTTCAGTCGAATTCAATGGGGCGCGGTGGTTTATGGGATGAGTAGTTCCTGCGCTCGAAATGAAAATATGTACACAGTCTTGTACCTTTTACTTTTTTTGGATTTTGTCTTAATTTTTTCACTTGAAATGATATGTTATATGCTTATGAGTTCAGCCGTAGCTGGTTATCCTCACACATGCTCTAAAACTCTTTAGATACGGATTTTTACGAAAGTGAATGGGAGAAATGAATGGGAAATTTACTTCCGGCACCAGAGCTCTCTTGGGCTGTGGGTGGGACTGTGAAGCTCTATATCAACTTTGTAACTCGTTACCCTCCGAACACTGGACATAGCAGACGTATGTACCGAATACAAGAAGCTATCAATCAAGAAGGTATCAGGATTATGAGTTATTTTTCATTTTTAGTTTTTGAATAATCACTTAGATTAATCATTCATTTTGACAGCACTATAATGTTTATTGTAAATAGTCAACCACACAAGAGTAATTGTTTTTAGCCTGCACCAATGTTCTTGTCCATTGCCCTCACAGAGTCCTGCAGCTAAGCTTGGATGTACATTTACATTCCATTCAAGGTTATTGATGACATGCCTCTGAAGTTTGACTTTTTGCACCATAACAATACTTATTGGCAACTAGTCATCATATCTCTAGCTCTTTAATGTATTTGCATTGTACTAAAATGAGTTCATTTTCAATGGGCATATATGTGGCTGAAACAGGTAGCCTAGTGCCTCCCAAATTTTTTAACATGAACATTTTAATATAACATTATAGTCATTATGGCCTTTAGAAAAAAATTTTTCTGAGGAGGTGGGGTAGTGCACAATAGGCCCTTGTGGCACGGCCCAAGCTTTTGTTCTTAATGGCATTTTTTTTCCTTACATTACTTTTACTTTTATACTTTAAGTAGTTTTTTAAACCAGTACTTTTACACTTTTACTTGAGTAAAAAGCTTGAGTTGATACTTCAACTTCTACAAAAGTCTTTTTAAACCCTAGTATCTATACTTCTACTTGAGTAATGAATGCCAATACTTTTGACACCACTGCTGCTGGGTGAGCTCGGACACCTGTGCCACCAGTGCTTGGATAGCGCGTCCGGTGTTAGATATGCTCTCATGCTGCTGATCCGGAACGCGGTTGATGTGTGGTGAATAAAGTCAGTTAAAGAGGTGGTGCTCGCTGCTTCCATGAGAGCGTTCTGTGACGACTGGTTGAAGGAGGAGATGGAAACAAGTGAGAGTATGAACAATTTAATGAAAACCAAACAAAACAAACAAGAGTACAAACAACACTGGGAAGACGACAATCCAAGATGGTGGGGAGACGGTGAGTAATCCAGATGGTGATGGTGAGTTGGCAGCAGGAGAGGATGGCACAGGAACTGCGGGGAATCAAGCCGAAGGTAAGTGGTGATGCTTGTGAAGGTGCGATGAGTGGATGAGGTTCCAGGGGAAGACACAGACATCCAACGTAAAACAACACAGAAGCATAGAACAGTTACCAGACATGAAACAATTCTCTCACAAACACAAGACGTGAGACAAGCCAAAATATAGGGAGAGAGTAATGAGTGACAGCTGCTGCTGATGACAATTAACGGAGATGCCCACAAGCTAATCAGTGCAGACGTGAAACACACAGACTTCACCACAAAGTGCAAAACCCACTGATCACTGTTTATCAACCATGACAGTTTCAGTTAAGGAAGTGCAACACAAGTTACCCTCATTTATCTGTAATATCCCAGTCAGCGTTGGCCTCCAGTATGAAAGATAGTGTCTATGTGATGATATGGTGACATCTGGTGGTTGATGGGTGGAATGATGCTTGGCTCGATCATTACAAGACCAATACATTTGAAGTGATTTATTAAATGTCATTAAAACATCCATCCACACTCATTTTTTTTTTTACAATGCATATTGGTAACTTATTTACTGTAGGAAGGTTCATAAACCTAGTCAATAAAACTAGATGTTTCTAGATGGAAAAGTTTTTTCTAGCAATATAAGTCTGTACTGATCCATACTGAGCCATACTTATTCTCTATTCTAACCAAATGTTATTATTATTATTAACATTTCATTGGTCTGGTAAATTCACTCAAACAAGTATTGTGAGTGTGTTGTTACTAACACTGGTTTGAAGTGGACAAGTATAGCAAACTGACAGCTTCACATACTCACCCGCTCATACAACATCTATATTTAACCACAACACTTTGCCTCCTGTTAAACTCAGATGAGTGTTAAAACTATTTAGAAGGCTGCTTAAATGAAAATGATTTGCATAATACTTTTCTGTTTATGGCATCTGTTTGGTAAGTACAGATTTTCTATATTTATAGACTAATGTAATGTAATAAAAGGTGCTTTTTAAATCAGCATTTGTTCTTATTTCTTGATAAAGGTGCTCTCTTTGATATTACTGTGAGGGGTTCAGGTCATTGATCACTGTATTTGTGCACGACTTACAAAGAGATTTTAGTTTCCTTCATGGTTCAACAATTATATTGCAGTGGTTAAATGACAAATATGCATACATACATTTTCATTCAAACATGGTTAGTTTTATATTGCCAAGGTGTGTGTAGAGGGTTAAAATATTTCAGTCCCAAATTAAGGTAAAATCCTTTAGACCTTCGCATATTTTTTTCTTGCTTATATTTAGTTTGTTTTGATGTCATCTATTCTTATTTATTGGATCAATTTCTCCATTAATTTTGCCACTAAAGCTATTAATTTCACCAAAACAAATGCTGCTGTACTGTACATAATTTCTTTCTATATTCCACAAAGAAGACTCATATGCCAATGTTTGATTGACTTTTGAATAATAGAGGGTGATGACTGTAAATAAAACTATAATTAAATACATAAACAACAGAAAGTTAAACAATGGTTTAATTATTAAACAAGAGAAAATGGTGTATGTCTGTAAGCCAAGAGCCTTCCTCTATGTTTGAGTAAATGGTTGTTTTGTTGATCAGGTGTGCTTAGTGATCCAGATGCAGTCAAGTCAGTGTCAGTGATGGAGGGAGAATCCGTCACTCTAGACCCAAAACTTAGAGACATACAGAGTGATAACGAGATCGATTGGAGGTTTGGAGGGGTTCGCATTGCTAGAGTGCTCATGAACATGACTAATTATTATGGTGATACATTCATAAACAGCCTGAAGGTGTACAGAAATGGATCTCTGACCATCATAAACACCAGAACCACAGACTCTGGACTTTATGAACTAAGCACCATTATTCAGAATAAGGTCTCAGAGAGGAGATTCAGTGTTACTGTTGATAGTGAGTAATATTGAGTGTTGGTGTGATTGCTTCTATCATTGTCATATTTAAAATTTAAACAGTAATAAATTATTGTCATAACCCATAATGATATTTCAAGATGATTTATTTTAAATCTTACAGATGCATTTCAGTTGTTTGTCTCATCTTTGTTGCTAATGAGACCCACCACAGTCGTGTCATCCGCAAACTTAATGAAGAGGTTGGAGCTGTGTGACGGTGTGCAGTAAGTCGTTGGTCAGCAGAATGAAGAGGAGTGGGCTCAGCACACATCCTTGAGGGGCCCCATTGTTCAGTGTGATGGTGCTGGATGTGTTACTGCTGACCCGTACTGCCTGAGGCCTTCCAGTCGGAAAGTCCAACAGCCAGTTGCACAGCGAAGTGTTGAGCCCCAGCTGAACCAGTTTGTGAATGAGCTGTTGAGGGATGATTGTGTTGAATTCTGAACTGAAGTCTATGAACAGCATTCCTACATGTGAGTCTTTTTGAGTGCTGAGTGGAGGGCAGTTGCAATGGTGTCATCAAACTGAAAGGGGTCCAGCAAGGGAAGGAGGGAAGGAGGGAGGGAGGGAGGGAGGGCATACTTGATATGGTGCATGACTAGCCTTTCAAAGTACTTCATGAATATAGGGGTAAGTGCAACAGGATGGTAGTCATTGAAGCAGGATGGAGACGGCTTCTTCGGGACTGGAATGATTGTGGTAGCTTTGAAGCATGCGGGAACAACAGCCTGACTAAGCGAGATATTGAAAATGTCTGTGAAGACAACAGTGAGCTCCACTGCACAGTCTCTCAGTACATGCCCAGGGATGTTGTCAGGTCAATCGATGGGCTATCCTCCTGGAGTACTGTCTCTTAGCCTCTCTGATGCCGCGGGATAGGTTGGCCCTGGCTGTCTTCAGGCCCACCTCATCTCCAGCTCTGAATGCAGCGTCCCGCTTCTTCAGGAGTCTGTAGACCTCCCCTGTCATCCACGGCTACGTCTAATGTACAGATAGCTGCCTTATAAGGCAACATCCTACCAGAAAGAGAATCTCAGAAATGCCCGCTGAAGATGAATAATTAGCTGAATCATGGCATTATCCATAACCTTACAGTATTCAGATAGATCATCTGTGAGCAGTATGCATACTGAAATATGAGCTTAACTTGTGGTTAGATGCCTACAGTGGCCAGAGAGAGAAAGAGAGAGAAAACTGTAAAAATGGTACAGTACATGTTGGTGTTCATAAGTATTTTTGCTAAAATAGAAACCGATAGACTTGCAAGTGAGTTTCCTGCTATAGTGAATGATATAGTTCTGCAAATCTAGATGTGAGAAAACATTTTAACATATACAATTTGGCTTTAAGTTGTTTATCTAATTTGTGTTTGACTATAATGACAAAAAATACAATAAAAAAATAACATGTTTTCTTACAAGTAATTTTGTTTTCCAAGCAATTTTAACTACTTTTTAATGGTTAATTTTAATTTCCATTTAATCTGTGGTAATTATTACAGCTTGCAATCACAAATATATTAATAAGGAGCTTCACCACTGAGATACCTGCTACGGATTCAGTTGTTGAATGTCCCAAGCCTCTTATTGATGGATTAGCTAGTAAAAACATCTACATTCCCTCTTTGAAGGCATTCCTGCTCCCCGCCATGTTATGTTGTTTGTAACATGGAACATATAAAGTAGTGTTGCAGTAGTAAAGACAGAACTCTGACTGAAATGTGAGTCCAAGACCATATTTTATACTAGTCGAGACCAGCTCAAGTCCAAATGTGGCCTGTGTCCAGTCAGTTTCAAGTACTACAACACTGGTGTAAAGTAAAGTAGTGACTGGCTTTTTTGACACAGACACAGACAAATAGAGTATATTATTTCTGAAGCACAAAATAAGGGTTCATACATAAGGGTTCATTTACTTGTAAAAACATTATAGCTCAGTGTATTTCTGCAGGCTGAAACAAACACAGGAAACTGTGGACTTCCGGCAATAAAAAATGTGTCATGTGTCTTTGAGAGAGAAAAAGAGTGAATGTTCCAGCCTTTGTTAGAAATACTGCTTTTTACTTTTTTTACTGCTTTTTTTTTAATACTGCTAACCAAAAAGAGTTTAAACAACTCAGATTTCAGATAAATATTAGTTGCATTAAACCCTAAAGTTAATTAAAAAGTGATATTGAACTTGTCATAATGGTGACATGAAAGACAGTATTCACAGTTTCATTTTTTCAGTATAAGTTAAAAGTGCCAATAGTGTTACTCTCGTAAACTGTTTTAATGGAAGTGTTTATTATCATTATTATTATTATTATTATTATTATTATTATTATTATTATTATTATTAATTTTATTTATTTTTTGTCTCTGATACTAAAGCATTTATCTCTTTGTATTGTTTGTTTTTAACAGGACGATGAGATGGTGTACCGAGGTGTCGTCATGAGATGTTAATCAAATTCTCCTGCATAAGTTTCCTTATAAATTATGTTCAGGTCACAGTATTTATCTGTAGAATTTTTATTTGTTATGTATGGCATTTGGATATTCTCTAAGGCCACATGTACGCACTGCACTAAATTCAAGTCAATTCACCTTTTACTGCACAATCTTGTTAACACAGTGAGTTCAGTAACTTAAAGTTATGATCGCATTCTTCAAATGTATTAACTCCCTAATAATTCTTGAAATCTAACAAGGATGCAATTTCATCAAGCTCCGTTAAAGATGTCTTAGTTTAAAGAATCATTTAAAGTTAATCTTTGTTTCACATCCTTCATTTAGCCTGTTTTGAAGGATTCATTAGGTGTATCTTTTGCATCCTCCAATCACCCACAATTCTTTGCACAAGTTCCAATTCACAAAACAAGCTACAATTGCTGCAATTTAAAGTCATCATTTTCCTTTGTTAAGTATTTTTCTAGATGTTATCCATGTTTTATATGGGCAAGCTAACAACCAAATAAATGATTTCAAGAGGAAAAAAAATCACTTCCTTGCTTCCTTATGTTATTAATAAGTAGCCTGTTTTTTTTGTTCATATATATATATATATATATATATATATATATATATATATATATATATATATATATATATATATATTAGGGCTGGGCGATATATCGAACGATATGATCATGCGCATCTAATAAGTAAAGCTGCTTCCGTGATCACCGCTAAAATCTCCATCACCTGCTTATAATTGAAGTGGCATTTAATAGACAGAGCCGTAGATCGCTGACAAGCCACGCCATATCGCGTTCATTATCGCAGATGAATCGCCTTCGATATTGAACGCGATATGGCGTGGCTTGTCAGCGGTCTACGGCTCTGTCTATCAGAGGTGGGACTTTCAAGTCACAAGCAAGTCTTCAAGTCATATTCAAGTCCTCAAAGGGTTAAAGCTAAAGAGATAATTAAGTGACTAATTAAATGATGATTGTGCATTAATGATGAACATCTGCTGTTAACAATCAACATTGCTGAAGTAAAGAGAAACACAAGAACTACAACTGAATTTAGCCACAGCCTTCAACTGAAAAAAAAGTAAAAGAAAAAAACACTATGTCACCATAATTGTGGTCAAGGTTTGCTTTAAGTAGTGTCTTGACCCTTTTACTAATTTAAACCAATTTGATTCAAAACAATTGCAATATTGTTTTAGCAACAAACATGTACGCATTGCTGAGTCAAACCTTGCAGTAACATCTTGTCTTATGCTCTCATGCTTTTTTTGCTTATAACTCATGATGACTGAACATCATGAAATTGTGTTTATCTTTGGATAGTAGGCTGAAACTCAGCTATTACTGAACTGAAGTAAAAAAAAAAAAATCACAATGCTTCATTGTTGAAAGACACAAAAGGAGACAATCAGTTCAGGTTTTTAGACAAACACACTTATCACACGATCCTCAACAGTGGTGACAATTTTTCATACTGCAGTGCATGACGGGAGTTTTTACTAAGGTTTTACCCAGCATGCAACATTTTGTTGATTGTCACCACTGTTGAGAGTCATATGCTGGTTCTTGATGTCTGTGTGTGTCTACAGAGTATAGTTTTTCAAATTTTGTATGCACTTACTAGATTTAAAATTCACTTTAATTTTTTCCCCCATAGTGTAGTTTTACTGGGTTGAATATGCTTAATTTAAATAGAGCTAATGTTAATTTGATTGTAATCTGACCACCTATCACATACAGATTAATTTCTTCTCTCTGCTTTACAGCACATCATGCAATGCTACATAAAGAGATCTAACATGACAGTCAAGGGTCAAGAGCCCAACTAAAGCAAACACTGGTCTCCATTATGGTTGCATCACTTTAACCAATAAAACATCAACATCTGATCCTCTGTAATTCTCAAGAACAGCAGGTGTTCATCATTAATGCACAATCATCATTTAATTAGTCACTTAATTATCTCATTAACTTTAACCCTTTGAGGACTTGGATATGACTTGAAGACTTGCTTGTGACTTGAAAGTCCCACCTCTGCTGTCTATTAAACGCCACTCCAATTATAAGCAGGTGATGGAGATTTTAGCGGTGATCACGGAAGCAGCTTTACTGATTAGATGCGCATGATCATATCGTTCGACATATCGCCCAGCCCTAATATATATATATATATATATATATATATATATATATATATATATATATATATATATATATATACTAGTGTTGTCACGGCATCAAAATTTCAGTATTTGGTACCGATACCAGTGAAAATCCATGGTTCTCGGTACCAATTTCGGTACCAAAGCAAATCACAAAAATATGCTAATTAAAAAATAATAATAACTTTTTAGCACTAAAAATAAAACCAATGCCATTCTTTATACTTATTTACAATTGTGTTTAAAGTTTTTCTAAAAGTTATATAATTATGAAAAATGGTAAATATGTTTCACCCAAATTAAATTTGTCTTTTAATTTATGAAATTTAAACACATTTTATTTTTGGTAAATAAAGGGGTTTTGCTATTAAAATTAAAACATGCAAGAAATATTGTGATTTATTTAATTAAAAAATAAACTTTTATACATTTTTTTCAACAGTAGTAGCAGTATCACATACATTTTACTAAATAATAGTAATATTTCTAGCACAATGCCTTTATGTTAAAATTAACTTTTAGGCCTAATGAATGCATATTTGTTATTTTAACTGAACTTAAGACTGGTGGATATTTTAAGATATTTTTGGTCATTGAGGGTTTCTGTAAAAATAAATAGTAATAGATCATATTAATTATTATTAAAAGATAATACTACTACTAATTCTACTACCAGCCAATTAAATTGCCATTTGCGCATTAACTCCGCCCACTACCGGAGAAACCGGTATGTCTTCTGCTTGTTCGAAAATGAATATGAATAATTCTAAATGAACTCCATTATTTTGACCATATTAAAATGTAAGTTTCATTTTCATGACCGGATTTTGAGATTCCGTCCTCGTTGTCTGCTTCACGGAAATCATAGGGCTGAACCGGGTTTGAACGGGACCTCAGTCCTACCGGTACTTAAAGAAACCTGGTACCGTCACATTTAATTTTTTTTAGTACCGACGTGGTACCGGAGTACTGGGTCTTTGGACAACACTAATATACACATACACACACACACACACACACACACACACACACACACACACACACACACACACATGTTTGTTTTAGTGAAAAGTGGGTTCATCCCATATGCGTAATGGTTTTTATATTGTACAAACTGTATATTCTATGGCCCTTCACCAACCCTACCCCTAACCCTAACCCTCACAGGAAACTTTGTGCATTTTTACTTTCTCAAATAAAAAAAAAAAATCATTCTGTATGATTTATAAGCATTTGGAAAAATTAGGACATGGGTTATGTCCTCATAAGTCACCCTCTCCTTGTAATACCTGTGTCATACCCATGTCATTATTCAGAGTTGTGTCCTGATATGTCACAAAAACAAGAGCACACTCAAACACACACACGTATATAAAGGTCTCTACAATTTTACAAACAAAACAAATCTTACAAGAGATTTATTGTTTCTTAGTCAAAAGTTCAAGTGGCAACTATAAATGCTGGTGGGCAACTTGTAATTACATAGAGCATATATCATGGGTATGAGGTATACTGTTGCTAGTATCATATTTCTTGTTAAAAACATGATAGCATCATGCTAGCAACATGCTATTCATGCTAACTTCATGCTAACGTTAACCATGTTAGTATGTTGCTAGCATAATGCTATTCACATTAACAGCTTGTTTGAAACATGTTAACATCATGTTAGCAACATGCTAATCATGCTAATATTGTTTCAACATTTTACTTGTGTTAACAAGTTTATTATAGACATAATAAATACCTAGACGCCTCATTGGCTGCTCAACTGTACATCGACGTCGCCACCATTTTGCTCCGGGCAACTCCCCATAACTCTCAAATTGGGACAGATGAGAACATATCTAACTCATAGGCTGCTTGGGGATCTAGCCTACAGACCGTCGTACATTAATAAAAAAAGATTGCTGTTGTTATGGATCACTCGGGAGGCTGAGGAGTAACAGATATAATGGTTTATTGAACAGACACAGTGGAGCAGGTAGTGTAGGATTGAGTGAGAGGATTGATCGGTCCAGGCTGGGTGAAGACGTCAGAGGAGGAAGGTGAACCACACACACGCACGCTGTGGATCTGGATCTTCGGAGAATCGCTGGAGAGAGGTAAGTAGAAGAAGAGTTAGTCCTTAGAGTTAGCATACAGGTAAGACCTTGTCGCAGACGAGACCGGACATCGATTGAGTGCGTGTGTGTGGTATTAATAGTGCTGAGGTGATTGGGTGGTGATGAGGATCAGGTGGATGTGATCAGTATTCCGGTGAGGGCGTGCGTAGTGATTGAGTGTAGGTGGAACCTGGTGTGTTTGTAACAGTACCCCCCTCCCCACGGCCCGGGCACCTAGGAGTGAGTGGAAAGCCTTCCATACCCGGGAGATGAACTGGGAGCCTCGGTCCGAGACGATATCCTCTGGGATGCCGAAGTACCTGAAGACATGATTGAAAAAACATTTCAGCCGTTTCCATGGCTGTGGGCAGACCCTTCAATGGAAGAAGACGACAGGATTTAGAAAATCTATCCACAATGACAAGAATGCAGGTATTGTTATCTGAAGGAGGGAGATCGGTTATGAAATCCACGCCTAGGTGTGACCACGGGCGATTGGGAACGGGCAGAGGATGGAGCTTGCCTGATGGAAGATGGCGAGGGCTTTTGGATATGGCGCAGCTTGTACATCCATTCACGTACCACCTGACATCCAAGGCCATACTGGGCCACCATAAGTGTTCCTTCAGCAACGAGAGGGTTTCATTGACCCCCGGGTGACCAGTGCCAAGCGATGTTTGAGTGGAGTGAATGAGTGGAGTGCGCCATGTCCTGGGAATATACTGATGTCCCGGTGGGCAACCCGGCAGGGTGTTGGTGGTAGGCTCGGTAGGAGGAAGAGTCTCGGTGGACCAGGTAATAGGAGAAAGGATGATTTTTTTTCTGGAAAAATGGTTTCCGGATTTTCGGGATTCTCTTCGGGGGCGTAACACCTGGAAAGGGCGTCAGCCTTCACATTTTTCACCCCTGGGCGGTATGAGATGGTGAAATGGAATCGGGTGAAGAATAACGCCCAGCGGGCTTGTCTCGAATTTAATCTTTTAGCCACTCGAAGATATTCTAAATTCTTATGATCTGTGAGGACCAAAAAGGAGTGTTTGGCTCCCTCCAACCAATGCCTCCATTCCTCCATGGCCAGTTTGATGGCCAACAGTTCCTGGTTGCCGATATCATAGTTGACCTCCGCCGGGTTGAGTTTCTGGGAGAAGAAGGCGCATGGCTGGAGGCGACTGGGATTTCACTGCTGCTGAGAAAGGACCGCTCCCACTCCGGTGGTCGAGGCGTCGACTTCCACGAAAAGGGGTTGGTCGGGATCGGGATGGACCAGGAGTGGGGCGGTCATAAAGGCCTCCTTAAGGGTGTGGAAGGCCTCTGTGGCGGCAGGAGTCCAGGAGAGAGATTTGGGTTTGTTACGGAGGATATTGGTGAGAGGGCTGGTGATGGTACTGAAGTTTTGTATAAACCGTCTATAGAAGTTGGCAAAGGCAAGGAACCGCTGTAACTCCTTGATGGTAGTTGGAGTGGGCCAATCTCTGACGGCGTTTACCTTCCCCTTGTCCATCCGGATGCCACTGCTGTTGATGTTATATCCAAGGAACTGCACTGAGGGCTGATGGAAAGAGCACTTTTCGTCCTTGAGATACAGTTGGTATGCCCTCAGGCATTGCAGGACCTCTGTAACGTGGCGTTGATGTTCTGCCAGGCTCCGGGAGTAGATGAGGATATCATCAATGTAGACTGGGATGAACTTGTGGAGGAACTCCCGGAGCACCTCTTGAATGAAGTCCTGGAATATGGAGGGGGCGTTAAAAAGTCCATACGGCATCACGCAATGTTCACAGTGGCCAGTAGGGGTTATGAAGGCGGTCTTCTACTCGCCCCCCTCTCACATCCGGATGAGGTTGTAGGTGCTGCAGATGTCCAACTTGGTGAACACAGTGGCACCATGGAGATGTTCCAAGGCAGCTGGGACGAGGGGGAGTGGGTAACTGAACTTCACTGTTATATTGTTGAGAGCCCGATAATCAATGCATGGTCTTAAACCTGTCCTTCTTCTCCACAAAGAAGAAACTCAAAGCAGCAGGGGAGGTAGATGGACGAATATAACCCTGGGCCAGTGCCTCCTTGATGTACTCCTCCATGGCCTTCTCCTCAGAAATGGATAGGGGGTATATCCTTCCCTTAGGAACTGGTTCACCCGGCAGCAGATCAATGGCACAGTCCCACTGGATGAATCGTTCTAGCCTGATGGTGTCCTCATATGCAGCGAGATGCAACCTCACTCGAGGATCCAATCCCTGATGGTAGGTAGTCAGTAAAGCCTGTCCGTTCCATCCACTAGAGGGCGCTAGAGTCCTAAACTGAAGGGCATATTGTTGACAGACATTTTCCCCTGTTTGAGATTATACAGCTTCTCACCAATGGAAGAGTGCCAGACGGGTTTGCCGAAAACTTCACGGAAATTGTCGATGAAGCTAGAATAAGACTGGATAACTGGGTTATTTTGAGTCCATATTAAATTCGCCCACAGTAGTGCTTTACCTTGCAGTTGAGAAATTACAAAGCCTACGTTAGATCTCTCAGTGGGGCACAAGTGCGGTTGCATCTCCAGGACCAGCGAGCATTGTAGGAGGAAACGCTGCATTCCTCTACCGAACCAGAGTAGGGCAGTGGCCAGGGCAGTGGCCAGGCCATGGGACTGGCGTGAATGGAAGGTGAGGAAGTGCTGGTATGGTTGACGGAAGTGCTCGCTGGTGTTGGGGATGTAGGTGTAGCTGTGAGTGTTTTTCGGAGTGCATCAAACAGATCTTGAAAGGGGTCCATGAGGCTCATGCTTGTGCCTGGTGGTGTTGGTCCGGTCTTCTGTTACGGATCACTCAGGAGGCTGAGGAGTAACAGATAGAATGGTTTATTGAACAGACACAAGCAGAGGAGCAGGTAGTGTAGGACTGAGTGAGAAGATGGATCCGTGCAGGCTGGGTGAAGACATCAGAGGAGGAAGGTGACCCCACACACGCACACTGGAGTGAACAAAGAGTAAGTCCTAAGAGTTAGCATACAGGTAAGACCTTGTCCAAATGAGACCAGACATCGATTGAGTGTGTGTGTGTGTGGTATTAATGGTGCTGAGGTGATTGGGTGGTGATGAGGATCGGGCGGATGTGATCAGTATTCCGGTGAGGGCGTGCGTAGGGATTGAGTGGAGAAGGAACCTGGCGTGTTTGTAACAATGGTATTATCTTTAACAGGGAAGACTTAACTGTTGTTTTTAGTTGTTTTATGGTCATTTTTAACATTATGTTGGCAGCTTAATTAGCCACCAGTGTGAGACGATTAATAGCTAGCAATACCACTTGTTAGCTGTGAAAGCTGAGACTTTATAAGACATCAAAGTTTAAATGAATTCTTATTAAGTTGTAACTTATATTGTACTTTACATAATCACTGTTGGGAACGTTACTTTAAAAAAGTAATTAGTTACTCACTACTTGTTCAAAAAGTAACTGAGTTAGTAACTGAATTACTCTATAATAAAAGTAACTCGTTACCAGGGAAAGTAACTATTTGCGTTACTGTAAAAAAAAAAAAAGTTTCTGTCAAATATATATATATATATATATATATATTATTTTTTTTTTTGAGCAGTTTTCACAAGTCAGTTAAAATGAGTAAAACAGACAGGTGTTCATACATAAATTTCGATATGTATTGCATGTCAACAGACAGCAAGAGTTTTATCCTGCACTTCAAGTATTACCTTTGTAAGAAAAGTGGTTTTGGCCACTAGCTTTGTAGATGCGTGTGTATCACATTTCATGTACTCATTACATGCACATTTTTGCCTTTGACCACAATGAATTTAAAGTAGTGCTTATATCTCCACCTTGAAAATGGCAACTTTTCATCGGATTGCTCCTGACTTGCCATCTCTGCTGCTGTTGCGAATCTACGTTTATCTGTCACTTGCTTGTGTGTGTGTTTGGCGCCGCTGGCGTAAAAACACTGGCTCTGATTGGCTATCATGAAACACATGACTCTGCATTAGCCAATCATAATCGCTTATCTTGTTATTATTAACCCACCTCCTCACTCGTTGTGTGAGCCAGGGGTGCATTCGGATTACATAGTTTATTAAATCAATGCATAGTAACGCACCGCTTAACATCCAGTAATGTTAACGGCGTTGTAACGATGAGAGAAGTAATTAGTTAGATTACCCCGTTACAGAAAAAAATAACATCGTTACCTAACGCCGTTAAGTAAATTGTGCTATGAGCACAATGTTTTTTTTTTTTTTTTTTTTTTTTTGATAGTATATTTGAATTCTGGGGCGCTCTTTTTTTTTTTTTTTTACTATGAGCACAATATGTACAGTGAGCACTTTGAAAGTGAAAGTGACGTGACATTCAGCCAAGTATGGTGACCCATACTCAGAATTTGTCCTCTGCATTTAACCCATCCAAAGTGCACACACACAGAGCTGTGAACACACACACACACACACACACACACACACACACACTGTGAACACACACCCGGAGCAGTGGGCAGCCATTTATGCTGCAGCGCTCGGGGAGCAGTTGGGGGTTCAATGCCTTGCTCAAGGGCACCTAAGTCGTGGTATTGAAGGTGGAGAGACAACTGTACATGCAACCCTTCGATTGTGAATCCGATTCTCTAACCACTAGGCCATAACTTCCCGCAAATAAAAGTAACTAAAAGTAACTAAAAGACAAGATGATATCAGAATAGGGATGAAGCTAAAGCATCTCTCTTTAATTTCACTACTCATTTACAAAGAGTTAAGTTTATATATATATATATATATATATATATATATATATATATATATATATATTAGGGGTGTAACGATACGCGTATTCGTATTGAACCGTTCGGTACGACGCTTTCGGTTCGGTACGCGGTACGCATTATGTATACCGAACGGTTCGTTGGAGTAATTAATTATATTTGAAAAAAAAAAAAAAAAGAGAGAGATAGAAATATAATGATATGCGTTCAACAAGGTAGCCCAATAACCCAAACAACGTAACAGGCAACGCCCCTGACACTCCCGAAGAAGGAAAAAACACCATCTTATATGTTTATGTTAGGCTACTCAGCAGGCGCTCGCTCACTCAGTACGCGCTGAAGGCTCGTTGCAAAATAGCCAATGCGTTTAACAGACTAGAAATGAGAAGATCCCCCAATAACCAACAGGTCTGGTGTTTGGGTGCACTTTGGATTCCCTTTAAGCTATAATGGTGATGGCAAGAGAGTGGTGGATAAAAAAACAACGGTATGTCGTTCTCCTCCTTTCCAAAGCGCTCGGGCAGAAGCGCTCATGAGGCGTCTGTCTTTGCTAAGCAACAATGACGTGCTCTCTCCATGAGACGCGGAAATTTCAGCGAAGGATAAATGGATTTGCAGCTCTAAAAATCGCTTGCAGTAGCTCTGCTACTAAATTTATTTCAAAATTGCAATCCATATACAACTACGATCAGCTGTTCCTTCATCTTGGCTGAGCTCTCAACGTTGTTACGGGAAAGGATGAAGCTGATTGGTTGGTTCTTGTCACATGACCCGCGGTGCGCTTGCGGCATTCTGAAAAGTTGAGATGGTTTTACATTTTGCTGTATCTAAAACGTATCGAACCGAACCGAACCGAACCGTGACATCAGTGTATCGTATCGAACCGAACCGTGAATTTTGTGAACCGTTACACCCCTAATATATATATATATATATATATATATATATTTTTTTTTTTTTTTTTTTTTTTTTTTTTTTTTTTTTACCTTTATATTACAAGAGAGACCTGGCCAAGGTAGCAGTCATACATAAAAAAACATAGTAAAAAGCTACATACAAGTTAGCAGCCATACGTAACACAACATAGCTAAAAACATACACACATCCAATCATTCAAAAATCATTCAAATCCAAAGACCTCTCAAGAAAAACAACTACATGTCTCATTCATCACATTTTTTATGATGGTCTTAAATGCATTAATTGATATACACGTTTCTAGTTTAAGATCTTTTTGCAAATTATTCCATGCCCATGGTGCATAGTATGAAAATGCAGTTTTCCCCAAATCTGTCCAAACCCTAAGTACATTAAAAAGCAACCACTTGGAGGAGCGTAGCTGATAACTAGCAGAATTGAGACAGAGAAGGGTACAGAGGTAAGCTGGAAGTTTACCTAGCATGGCTTTATATATAAAAAATATATACTAATGCTGTTTTCTGCGGGTGGTCAGTGCTGTCCAACCCACCAGATCATAAAGATTGCAATGGTGAATCAGGAATTTTGCATTTTTAATAAAGCGCAGAGATGCATGATACACTGAATCAAGGCGCCGTAAGATGGAGGAAGCTGCGTGCATATATAATATGTCACCGTAATCAATCACAGACAGAAAAGTAGCTTCCACAAGGTTTTTTTTTTTTTTTGGCATTAAAAGTAAAGCTAGATTTATTTCCAAAAATAAAAGGCAATCTATATTTTAAGCTTCTTAACTATATTAGCAATATGTACATTAAATAAAAGTTTGTCGTCTATCCATATACCCAAGTACTTGAACGTGGGTACCCTTTCAATGGATTTACCATCGGGTGTAAAAATGCTAAGATCATCAAGAAACTGTAGGGGGGTTTTTGAAAAGACCATGAACTTTGTTTTCTGAGGATTTAAAACCAATTTTAAATTGAGCAGAGCAGTTTGTAATGACTGAAATGCAGTCTGAAGCTTTTCCACAGCCTGTGTTATGGAAGGAGCATTTTTATAAATGACAGTGTCATCTGCATAAAAGTTTACTTTTGCTTGAACGTCCTTACCTAAATCATTTATAAAATTAGAGAAAAGAATATGTCCCAAAATAGACCCCTGGGGGACCCCTTTAGATATCACAAGAAACACAGATTTGTGGCCCTCTGCATGGACACACTGAGTTCGATCTACAAATAGTTTCTAAACCATTTAACAGCATTAGGACAGAAACCCACATCCCTAAGTTTATTCAGCAACAATTCATGATCTACAGAATCAAACGCCTTGGATAGATCTACAAATAAAGCAGCGCAGTGTTGTTTTCTGTCCAAGGCACAAATAAGATCATTTACCACCACCATAGCAGCAGTAATGGTACTGTGACCAGTTCTAAAACCAGATTGAAAATTGTTTAAAATATTATTATCAAATAAGAACTGTTTTACCTGTAAATTTACTTGGGATTCAAGGATCTTAGCCAGGATCGAGAGTTTGGAGATTGGACGGTAATTGTTTAACTTTGAGGGGAGAACATAAGCAGCTTCCCAGATTTGGGGTATTGAATTGGACATAAGAGTCAATTTGAGTAATAGACTCAGCAATAACATCTGCCGCCACCTTTAAAAGATAAGGATTCAGATTGTCAGGACCTGCAGATTTTTTGTGGTCAATGCCTCAGAGCTTTACAAACTTTTAAAATCAAACAAATCCAGATTTCTATCAGTTGCAGTGGTGGCAGAACATGGGACAGGTGCATTTACAGTATTGTTCAAAATAATAGCAGTACAATGTGACTAGCTGTAAAATGCAGACCAAGCACAGATAAAATGTTTGTTTAACTGACTGATCATAACAGCTTTATCCTTTATTTCATCTGAGCCTACCATCATGTGTTCAGGGAGGCTTGAAGCAACATGTGTACCTGACGTAGATTTAATTACTTTCCAGATTTTGGAGGGGTTATTTAGATTCTCTGTAACCGTCTTCATATAAAACTCTGATTTGGAATTTCTTATCATCAAGGTACACTTGTTCCTTTGGGTTCTAAACGTAGTCCAATCAGCAAGGGAGTTTGAAAATCTAGCTTGGGCCTATGATTTATTTCTTAAATGAATTCGCTCTGACAGACTGTCTGAGAACCAGGGATTTTCCCTACCACTGATCCTAAACTTTTTAATGGGAACATGTTTATTTGAGATAGACAAAAACATTGAGTGAAAATATTCCCATGCCAATTCAACATCCGGAATCAGAGTTATTCTGTTAAGATCACTATTATATAAATCACGCAGGAAAGTCTGCTCTTGAAAACCTTTAAAATATCTTTTAAAAATGGGAATTTTTGTATTCCTGACACAAGCAATTGCACAATGATCGCTAACATCATTGCAAAATATGGCAGTTGAGGTATATTTGTGAGATGTATTTGTTATAATCAAATCAAGCAAAGTAGATTTATGTTGTGCTTTAGGATTTGGCCTTGCTGGAGCATCAATGAGTTGCACTAGGTTTAATGAGTCACAGAGTTCTTTAAAACAATCTGACTTCACTGAAAGCCAGTCCCAATTTAGATCACCCATAAGGATGAATTCAGAATCATTTAACTCATGTAAAATATCTGAAATAGATTTAAAAGCAACCTTTGCGGCAGACGGGGGTCTATAGCAACCAACAACAGTGATGTGAGAATCCTTTGATACGCCTACTTTGATGACCAAGACCTCAAACTGTTTAGCTTTAGTAATTGACAGAGTTACAGAGCTAATGAGCTTGGATTTGACATGTATGGCAAGCCCACCTCCTTTACCCAACCGATCAGTTCTATAGACTTTATAACCATCAATAAAAATTAAATCATCAGTTACAGATTTCTTAAGCCAAGTTTCTGAGAGAACCATTACATCAGTGTTTGACGTATTTGCCCAGATCTTGATCATATCCATTTTAGGGACCAGACTTCTAACATTAAAATGTATGAAACCAAGGCCTGATCGACTTTTGAAATCTGAGGGTGTGGGTAGATATTGCACAGAGGTAGTAGTCCCAGGATTTGTCTGAACATTGCCAGATAACAACAATAAAAGCATCACTATACATCGCAGTTTTGATTTAACAGGAGATGAATTATCAGAACCACTGTTACCTGCAAACTGTGAAAAAGAATCCTCTTTGACAATAAAACAATCATATAAAAGCATTAGATTCTGAAGATACAAGACTTCTTTGACTTGCCCTTCAGAATAGTAAATCTTACTTTGATGAAATAGACTGATTATCTGATGATGTGACTCAAAAATTCTCGTCTGAAAAATTAAGAGTTGCCTGGATTGTAACAGGCACAATGAGGATTCACTCTCCGCGTTGTGCCTAGTTGGTACATTTAAACCCGGGTTACAATGAATAAGCATCAGAATTATAAAGAAATACATGATATCAACTTATCTGCTGTTTTATTGTTTTTTAATTTTTTTTTTTTTTTTTTTGCAGACAGACGAGGTAGCAGGATAGAATCTCAGATTGAAACAGTGGCTGTGTGCAGATCCGCAGACTAGGAGAAGAGCAGTTGCCCCACCTCACCCAGGATCCACTGGTTTAACAGTCAATGGGCTTCTAGTCCTTAAAATCCAAAATCCAGCAGCAGGAGCAAGCCCCCACCTAGAACATATGAAAAATGTTATGTCCTTCCCAGGAGCTGTACAGCAGCAGATGGACTCCAGGTAGGTCTAGGCCTCAAACAGACCAACTTCCAGGCAGGTCTAGGCTTTAGATTAGATTAGATTAGATTAGATTCAACTTTATTGTCACTGCACATGTAGGTACAAGGCAACGAAAAGCAGTTAGCATCTAACCAGAAGTGCAATAAGCAGTAAGTACAGAATAAAGGTCTATAATATGTACAATAACTATACAGGTAAGTATTATGGACATAATTTACAGATATTAAATACTATAAGCACAATATACAGATAGGTGTACTATGAACATACTATATAGATGGGCTATGTAAAAGTGTATGTACACTATAGGCAGAACTATGAACATAATTTACAGTATTGCAATGGACAGTAAAGTGCATAGAAAAAAAAAATATTTCAATGTGCAAATGGATTATACAGTGTTCCTGGATGAACAGGCAGTAGTGCAAGTAAAAACAAGTTACTTTTTGCTTGTTGTGAGTAAATAAATAAATCAGAGTGTTGAAGAGGGGGAGGAGTCTATGTGTGGTGTGGGGGGTGTTGAGGGGTGTCAGAGGGCAGAGTTCAGCAAGGAGACAGCTTTAGGGAAAAAGCTGTTCCTGAATCTTGTGGTCCTTGTCCAGAGGCTCCTGAAACACCTTCCAGAGGGGAGGAGGTTAAACAGTTCGTGGTCAGGGTGAGAGGAGTCCTTGAGAATGCTGCGAGCTCGACGTAGACAGCGTTTCCTCTGGATGTCCTCAAGAGCAGGAAGTGGTGTCCCTGTGATTCGTTGGGCAGTTTTCACCACCCTCTGCAGTGCCTTGCGGTCAGCCACTGAGCAGTTCCCATACCAGACTGTGATGCAACTGGTCAGGATGCTCTCAATCGCACACCGGTAAAAGTTCACCAGGATGGTTGAAGACAGCTGGTTCTTCTTCAGTGTCCTGAGGAAGAAAAGGCGCTGGTGAGCCTTTTTGACCAGGCTGGAGGTGTTTGTGGCCCAGGACAGTTCCTCCGAGATGGTGGTTCCCAGGAACTTGAAGCTGGAGACACGTTCAACAACCATCCCATTAATGTGGATGGGGTCATGCGTGCTTCCTTTCTTCTTCCTGAAGTCCACAATGAGCTCCTTGGTCTTATTGGTGTTAAGGAGCAGGTTATTGTCAGCGCACCATGTGGCCAGGTGCTGTATCTCTTCCCTGTAGGCAGTCTCATCGTTGTCACTGATGAGGCCAATCACCGTGGTGTCATCTGAAAACTTAATGATGGAGTTGGATCCATGCACAGGCTTGCAGTCGTGGGTGTAAAGGGAGTAGAGGAATGGGCTCAGCACACAGCCCTGTGGTACGCCAGTGTTAAGTGTGATGGTGGTGGAGTGGTTGTGGCCTGACCGAACATGCTGAGGCCTGTTGGTCAGAAAGTCCATAATCCAGTTGCAGAGGGAGGTGTTAATGTCCAGGTCTCCAAGTTTTGTGGTCAGCTTGGAGGGAATGACGGTGTTAAATGCTGAACTGAAGTCAACAAACAACATCCTAACATACGTGTTGTTATGGTCAAGGTGTGTGAGTGCAGAGTGCAGCACTGTGCATACTGCATCCTCTGTGCTCCTATTTCTGCGGTAGGCAAATTGGTGTGGGTCCAGTGTGGGTGGGAGGCAGTCTTTGAGATGTGCTAGGCCAGTCGCTTGAAGCACTTCATAATGATGGGTGTGAGTGCTACGGGGCGATAGTCATTGAGGCACGTTGGGGAGGAGTGTTTTGGTACTGGCACAATGGATGTGGACTTAAAACATGTGGGCACAGTTGCTTGGATGAGGGACAGGTTGAAAATGTCTGTGAAGACCCCTGCATGCTGCTCTGCACAAACTCTAAGCACACGTCCAGGAATGCCATCAGGGCCAGCAGCCTTGTGTGCGTTGATCCGGCGCAGTGCAGTGTGGACATCTGTGGAGGTGAGTTTGAGAGGTTGGTGGTCTGAAGAGGCTGAGATTTTGGTGGCCGTCTCTTTGCAGTCGCTGTTGAAGCGAGCATAAAAGTCATTTAGCTCGGGAAGGAGACGTCCGTGACTGTTGGTGTGGAGTTGCTTGACTTGTAGTCACTGATGATCTGGATGCCCTGCCACATGCGTCGTGGGTCAGAGTTGGAAAAGTGTTCCTCTACCTTCAACTTGTAGCAGTACTTTAAACAGACCAAACTTCCACAGTTCTGTGGCAATCCGAGAAGATCTGCAAAATGTTATGTCGTTCTTAGGAGCTGTGCAGCATCAGATGTATTCCAGGTAGGTCTAGGCCTCAAACAGACCAACTTCCAGGTAGGTCTAGGCCTCAAACAGACCAACTTCCAAGTAGGTCTAGGCCTCAAACAGACCAACTTCCAGAGTTATGTGGCAATCCAAAGGCATCTAATAAAAAACGTTTATTAGGCCAGGCCAGACGTGTCAAGGAACTTGTTGAACCACAGACAGTGTCAGAGGCATCTTACCTGGGAAAAGGAGAAAAAGAACTGGACTGTTGCCCAGTGTTCCAAAGTCCTCTTTTCAGATGAGAGCAAGTTTTTGTATTTTATTTGGAAACCAAGGTCCTAGTGTCTGGAGGAAGTGTGGAGAAGCTCATAGCCAAAGTTGCTTGAAGTCCAGTATTAAGTTTCCACAGTCTGTGATGATTTGGGGTGCAATGTCATCTGCTGGTGTTGGTCCATTGTGTTTTTTTGAAACGAAAGTCAAATCACCCATTTACCAAGAAATTTTGGAGCACTTCATGCTTCCTTCTGCTGACCAGCTTTTTGAAGATGCTGATTTCATTTTCCAGCAGGATTTGGCACCTGCCCACACTGCCAAAAGCACCAAAAGTTGTTATGGTATTGGTGTGCTTGACTGAATCTATGGGGTATTGTCAAGAGGATAATGAGAAACAAGAGACCAAACAATGCAGATGAGCTGAAGGTCACTGTCAAAGAAACCTGGGCTTCCATACCACCTCATCAGTGCCACAAACTGATCACCTCCATGCTATGCCGAATAGAGGCAGTAATTAAAGCAAAAGGAGCCCCTACCAAGTATTGAGTACATGTACAGTAAATGAACATACTGTACTTTCCAGATGACCAAAAAATTACAAAAAATGTTGTTGTTTTTCTTTTTTGCTAGTTTTTTTTTAATTTTTTTATTGGTCTCAAGAAGTATTATAATTTGTTGAGATCAAGAATCGGTGTATTTTGTTAAATGTGAGCCAACATCATCACAATTAAAATAACCAAAGACTTAAATTACTTCAGTCTTTGTGCATTGAATTTATTTAATACATACGTTTCACAATTTGAGTCGAATTACTGAAATAAATGAACATTTCTCATTTATTAAAATGCACCTGTATGTGGGAAAATTTCCTCACCAGTACAATAGGCTACATGTTTCATGTTAACTGTTTAGCGATTGTTAAAGGCTTTTCAATAAAGCTACTATCAGAGTCAGAAGGATGTGTTAGGCCAAAGACTAGGGACTTTGGTTAGGCCAAGATTACAACAGTCATTATTTGGTGACCTGGTGTAATTATATAATACAAAAAAAAAAAAAAAAAAAAAAAACACATCAACACACTTAATAATATAATATAGCCAAAACATTTTGCTTAAACATTATTTACGAGTCGGTGTAACAAGGTTGAGTAAATAAATATAGGCTATTAAAACAAATAATTATTAAGACATTCTAGACAATAATTATAAACAGATTCATTTGAATGGGTTTTTTATGCCTTTATCCATAGAGGACGGTATAGAGCAGACAGAAAAGCACTGGTAGTGAGAGACAGGGGAACGGGACCGGCAAAGGATCACACCTTCAATTTGGACACACCTTCTCATTCAAAGAGTTCTCTTTATTTTCATGACTATGAAAATTGTAGAGTCACACTGAAGGCATCAAGGGCTATTTGAGCAAGAAGGAGAGTGATGGGGTGCTGCGCCAGATGACTTGACCTCCACAGTCACCAGACCTGAATCCAATCGAGATGGTTTAAGGGTGAGCTTGACCGCAGACTGAAGGCAAAAGGGCCAACAAGTGCTAAGCATCTCTCGGGGAACTCCTTCAAGACTGTTGGAAGATCATTTCAGGTGACTTGAAGCTCATCAAGAGAATGCCAAGAGTGTGCAAAGCAGTAATCAAAGCAAAAGGTGGCTACTTTGAAGAACCTAGAATACATAAACAGCCCTTGGAATGTGACTGTTTTATTTGAAGATTTTATACCAACACATATTACATATTGACAAAACACATTTACAATTTAATAACACAGCCAATGTGTATTCATAGAGACCTTTGTTTTCTGTTGTGGCATGGAGTCCAAATTAGATATCATAAGAAGCATGATAAATAAAGGATTCAGATGAGTAAGTGTCAGATTTTCTGCTTTTTGAATGTGGCATTTCAAGAGGCACATCAAAAGTGAACGTACAACGCTTTTGTGCAGAACGGGGGTTAAAGAGAGCGCATGTACAGAAATTTCAACCAGAGTCAGAGGTTGATAAAGCAATTACTGAGGTATGCAACATAACAATATTATTAATAATAATAATAATAATAATAAAGAGATAAATCTGCAAATTGTCAGCACTACAAATATTGACTCGTCTTGCTCATATACGTTAAGCTTTTGAATTTTGTGGCTAGATTTGCCATCAGACAGCATTCACCTGTTGACCTACTGACTTATTGCTTCAACACGCAATACAGAATTGGAATATTTTTACATGTAAGTCGAATTACAAATTACAAATTCTCTGCATTTTAAACAGCTCCCAATCGTGGCAAAGTTCATGGGATTTTGTCCAAACAATGACAAGAGCATGCACATTTTAACATAATTTTATTATTTAAAACTCGGTATAATTTAAGCACTGCAAGGCCTGCATATGTCCTGACATTTTATCCATACCCATCATATTTTCCTACCAGGGCTTAATGCGCATTTGCACATCGATTTTGAAATCTTTTTTTCTCAAGCTGAACAACAATATTTAATGGAGTTGCATTACTGTAAGGGTAGGTGTAGAGTTGGGGTAGGTGTAGATGTTAATAAAACACAATCTAATAGGAAGAAAAAAATATGTATTGTTGGTTTCCAGTAGTAGATTTTCTGATACACAAAACAAGTACTTTAATGGAATTCTTTAGCTTATTACAGTTGTGGGAAGTCGTGGCCCAATGGTTAGAGAGTCGGACTCCCAATCGAAAGGTTGTGAGTTCAAGTTCTGGGCCGGCAGGAATTGTGGGTGGGGGGAGTGCATGTACAGTTCTCTCTCCACCTTCAATACCACGACTTAGGTGCCCTTGAGCAAGGCATCGAACCCCCAACTGTTCCCCGGGCGCCGCAGCATAAATGGCTGCCCACTGCTCCGGGTGTGTGCTCACAGTGTGTGTGTGTGTGTGTGTGTGTGTGTGTGTGTTCACTGCTCTGTGTGTGTGCACTTCGGATGGGTTAAATGCAGAGCACAAATTCTGAGTATGGGTCACCATACTTGGCTGAATGTCACGTCACTTTCACTTTTGTCACTTTTACTGTGACAGACAACAACATCACAGCTTAACCCTGAACATATATTTATATTTAGTTATATTGAAAAAGGTTTCAATTCAGTCTATCTTTTTTTACCAGTTTTATCATTGATTTATATGGAGACTGCTGTAGCTGTCAGCCAAGAAGGCGGAGAGCGGAGGCAGCAGCCCGTTCTGATTGGTCAGCTGTCAATAAAGCTCTTTGCGAACTGTCAGCCTATTGCCCCTTTGAATAAGTGTTTTGACAACATGATATATATAAAAACATTCATTTGGAGACAAAGCATTTGTGATGCAGCTGCAGATCCAGTATTGCTTCATCTCTCAGCAAATGTTTATTTTTTAATGATTCTCTCACACAATCCAGGATGCCAATAAATAAACAATCTACTTGTTCCAAAAGTTGGGATCTGTCTGAAGTATATTCAGAGACATGAAAGAGTTGTTTAAAGTGCATCAAAAGTGAACGTTCTTTCACTTTTCCATTTGTCCTATAAGTATTGTTCCACAACACTCAACATTTCTTGAGTGTCCAGATTTCTTTTCTCAACGCAAATTTTGGCAAATGCGGTCATTCAATCATGCATGTTTGCTTATGCAAGGGATTACCAGCTACAGTGTTATTTTTTTCTTAGTGATATAACTGTAGCTTTAGAAGTATAACTTCATAAGTTTATTTTTCTTACTTTAGACTGGACCGTTGTACGGAAGACTTCGGTGACTAAATAATTAATCAAATTTACCACAGGCTATACTTTTACATTTGTATTTTTTTATCAGTGCTCCTCATCTGCTCCTCTATGGGTAGCGCAGCTTCACCATTAACAGCACAGCTAATTAAAACAGCCTGGGTGCTGCATATTTATGCAATAAATATTATTAAGGTGGAAAACGGCGTGTCATGACCGCCCACAAGGGGAAAACAAATTCTGAATGGTTTATCCGTTTTATACCCGTGAAACCAAAAAAAAAAAAAAAAAAAAACCTTGGTTTTCCTCTTTCTGCTTTTTTCATTTTAAATGGAAAAAAAACCTATCAAAATGTACACGGACCTGTTACTTGTACTTCACACTTCACAAGTGTGATGATGTGTTTTCCTCTATCAGTGAGCTTGAGGAAGTGCAAATGTGACTTTTTCAGCAGAAAAATATTGGCATCTGATCTACAACAGTATCTCCAGTGGTCGAATTATCAAAATATTTCAGGAGGATGGTGTGGTCAATTTCTTTTTCAGCGGGGTGGGGGGTTGGGTGTTCCTGTAGCTAATTTTACATTATGATTACATTTTTTTTTTTGTAATTTTTAAAAAGATTTTTATTTAGTTAAATATGAGCCTTATTGAATTAACTATTATTAATAAGCTTTTTTCCTTCTGGTGCCGGAAATGGAGGAATTCTGGTCGATATTTTGCTAACTGTGTTTTTGTGCTGCTAGTGCTGGCACCTTGTCTGGTTTAGGCCTGTCATGAATACATAATGATGGTAATAAAACCACCAATAGGAAGCAGCAAGTCCATGTTTTAATAAATTATTTATTGAATGATTCAAATCAAACGATTCGTTCAAAACAGCTGATTCAATTAAAAACTAAACAAGTGCATCCCAATGTGCATTCTATCCACCCCATCTGCCCTAAATAGTATTGAAAATTACTAATATCACATAGAATTTAGCATGGATAGTGTGCACATTTGCAGTGAATCCATCGGAAGGGACTGCTGAATCACTGGCTCACTCATTCTTTCAAGGAACAAAACACTGTGTTGCTATCAAACGGCCACCTCCTCCTCTCTCTCTTGAAGCCATCAAGGAAGTGTCTAAAACTGTTCTATTCATCGACTGGCCACTAGAGGCTGGCTCCAAGAGGAAGTCAATCCCATAGACTCCCCATATTAAAATGCCCAACTTTACAGCAGTAAAAAACATTCACAGCCTGGTTAAAAAAAAAATAATGATTTTGGTTTAGATAATATTGCCCTTCATGAAAACTGTGAGGGGGGTGATTTTTTTCTTATACCCCATCAGTATAATTATATTAAGCCTAAACGTTTTGCATAATTAAGGGCGTGGCCATTTGAGTGGCAGGTGGATTGTCGCTGCTGACACTGCCATCAAGCTAGGTGGGTGTGGCTTCAGCAACCAGCTCGCCTTTTTACCCATTTTCAATTATCTGGGAGGGACACTTTGAGCTGACAAGATGGTGACGACCCGCTTCGCCCACTTTGAGCTTTAAAATGTTCCTCAGAAAACTACGGGTGACGTCACTGACACGAAGTCTATGTTTTTTTCCTTAATTGCTTGAATTATAAGGGCATTTCTAACTGAATTCTAATAGGCTTCATCACAGAGTGCACGCTTCTGGAGTCTCAAGACGTGTTTTTGTTTGGTTTTTGCAAAGTTGGTGACTCGATAATGTCAGCCCTCCTATCGTCTCAATCCCTCACAGTCACACATACAGCACAATAACAATGTCAGTAATGTCTTTAAACTATAATCGAGGGGAAAAAAAAGCTTTTTGTTATCTTCTCAACCATTTTGTGTGTAAAATGACGTAAACTTGCTATTACATGGGAGCAGCTTGTTACAGTACCGAGTTCTGATTGCCAAACGCTGCAGTTTAGTTTGTGAATAAGTAGAGAATTGTAACATTTCATTTGCATGCTATGTTTTACATAATACACTTTATTAATCTAAAGTGGATGGTAACGGGGATGGTGATTTTAACCAGGGGATGCTTATTGTGATTTTTGACAAAAAGTTGCCCACATCCCCCCTCAATTCGAGCCCTGTGTATCTCCATAGATGGCTATCGAACTAATAAACTCTTCAAACAAAATAAAATGCTCACGTTTTTTATTTGTATAGTTATAATATGCCAACACATTACTATACAATACAAGAGAAGATTATAATCACTAAACAAAACACATGAGACAATATGACTGAAAGTACATAATATGCTACATAAACTATAACTAATAAAGATCAGTCTGCGGCGGTGTAAGAGAACAGATTCATCCACAACTCTTACATCAGTCAAAGCTCTGTCTTATGTACAGAGACATGTTTCTCCTGAGACAGATACATACAGAACACATGTATATGAAATGTTAGAGGAATGTAATATAAAACGTACATGAATGTTAAATATAACAATGGTATAAAGAAATATAAAATGTCACAGGACCAGTGATCTTTAAAATGACTCCATTATAGATCACTGATTTGAATCTGTTTACATGTAGCACGTTAACTTAATTTTCATTTAAGACTTTCAGTTTGTCATTTGATAATTACAATCTTATACCATAAACTTGTATTCTTACCAATCCACTTCTTTTGCAAGCTTAATAGCCTCTTCTCCCTCCTCTGTTTCACCTGTAAAAAATGCAAAATAGCATCCACCATTACGCCTCTCTCTGAGTGAGCCCTGAACACCAGAACACCGCGGGTGCTGAATAGGGCTCTTTCACTTCCTTTTCTGTTTGTTTACACAACTGTGATTTGTATTTGTTCATTCAGGTGCAGGAGGAGCTTCGAGGAGAACTTGGTTCAATGTTGCTGTCTGTGAGACACGGCTCTCTGCTTGTGAACACAGCACACCAGCTGCTCAGTTGAGCTTATCCGCGTCTTGTGTTTGAATGCTTTAAACTCTTTTGAATGTTTAAATTGGCAAGTGGTAAGGCTTAAAAACACATGATAAGCTTTCCTGACAACATGCAGCAGTGGCCTGTCAACTGTCTTTTTTAGGTTGGCCTCGTCTCGTTCAGCCAGACAGTTGAGATCGCCAGGCCCCCACCCCCCGTCAGTCGTGGGCCCCTATAATCATCATCACCACCTTACACACCACTAGTAAAATTAGTAACTAATTTCAATTAGTACAAAGTAGACCATAAAATATTTGTTTGTTTTAAATATAATACATTTAAAAGAAATTACATGATGATTGTATGTTGGTGTTAGCATGACTGTGACAAATGAATGTTTACTCACCTCAGTTCACAGTTTGAGTCTCGTAGCATGTTAATGAGCTTCTGCTCTGAGTCTCCCATTTTATTGTTACTCAGATCAAGCTCTTTTAAAAACTGCAGTGCTTTTGTTTCAGACAAAGACTGAGCCAAACAAGCAACATCTGTAATGCCACAGTCATTTAGACTAGAAATATAAAGACAGACAGACAGAGGAAGAAAATTATTTTTACTTTCACCCAGAATGCACAAACACTTTCGCCATTTCTTAGCATAATTTTGAGGGCAAAATCACAGTCTTCTCAATAGGAAACATTGTGATGATGAGTTTCACCTAATGGATTTCCAGTGGCAGAGAAATTCCCAATGTTTCCCATTAATTATTTAAACTATGGTTGCCCACCATAGTCTCATTTGTCCCACCAGAGTTTGTTTTATTTCAGGCAGCAGTCATGATTCTGGACCCGGTGTTTCTCCCTCTCACCATTTCCTAATGCTGTTTATCAAACAGCACTAAATACTTAAAGACTTAGTATTTATTTTAACTTTTTTTTTTTTTTATCTGTAGCAAAAATTGCAGAAAAGACATCTGAGGGGAAAAAAAGACTAAATTAAAAATATAAAATAATAAAAATTTGGATTTAGGATCACTTATTTTTTTGTGTACTATTTTATTGTATTTTTAAAAGTATTTTTATTATCAAACTTCTTTTTTGTTATATTAAAAAAAAAAAAAAAAAAAAAAAAAACATTAAATAACAGTCAGATTATTTAATCTGTTTTTAATTTGATTTTTTTTTACCTTTAGACAAACTATATATATATATATATATAAAAATGTTAATGTGTTAAATCAGGATTTTATCGTCAGGATAAAATATGAATCAGGATTTTATGGTTCATATAATTTATACAAATTATATATATATATATATATATATATATATATATATATATATATATATATATATATATATATATATATATATATATATATATATATATATATATATATATATATATATATATATATATATATAAAAGTAACAAACTATACATAACTGATCAAAATAAAAGCACAGTCGAAGTGTCAGAGAAAGACGATTCTGCAGGAACATGTTCACTCTTCAGCAACTTGTTAAAGTTATTTTCTGTTATTATTTCTGTTATCATATAATTAAAGTTACTCTTTTCACAAACATCATTTGATACTGATGCTGATACTGTTAGCCCACTGTTGGCCATTTTTTCAAGTGTCTTGTAGTTACACATTTATTCATGACTGTTAGTGATGTTCCCTTTGTGCCACACTGTATAATTAAAAATAAACAGTAATGAAATTATCACCCACCACGTGTTTTGTATTTATAACAAACCCTGATTTTATCAGTTAATAAAATACAACAGAAATTATTTTCCACAAATATAACATAAACTCAGACTCTTTGTGAGATATTGAGTAAAACTGTTATAATTAAATTGCAATGTTGAAATTATTTTAACCCTTTCTGAGCATGTTCCTGACCTCAATTTCTCCAGTTTACAGCGTGAATCCTTCAGTACGTCACATAAGTGATTCACTCCTGTGTTTTCTATTTTATTCTCACTGAGGTTCAGTTCTCTCAGATGTGAAATATTTAAACACAGAGCTGAAGTCAGGATGAGACACTGTTTCTCTATAATTCTGCATCCACACAGACTGAAGACAGAAAGAGAAAAGACAATGAATCAGAAATATGTTAAGTTTATGTGAGTTAAATGCATCATAACTAAATGTCATATTGCATACTAATACACCAGCAGAAGCATGAAAAATATATTTAAATATATTTATAAACCAATTCCTAGCCAGGATTTGAAGATACTAGATTCAACCCAATTTTACACAATCATCACTCAGTCAAACTATTTTATAAATGTAGATCTGATTTTGTGAATTATAAATATAGAATTAATTTAAAAATGTCAATGGACTATTTTCACATTCTTAATGTGAGAAAAAAATCACAATCTCAATTTAAAGTCATTTTAGTGTAGTTTACTGTGCTTTCATTTTTAAATGGAATATAAGTATATAAAGTGAAGAAAGTGTAGTCAAGTAAATTCACTGAATGCAGATTTAGTCTGTTACTGTTGATATTATAAATCACAGACATCTACTTAGGTTTCTGAAATCATGTTTTTGGCAAAGTTAAAATGAACACTGTTAAAAAAAAAAACAGTCAAATTTACGGTAAAATACTGGCAGCTGTGGTTGCCAGGAATATACCGTGAAAATAATGTTGAATCTGTAAAAGACAATACGGTATACTGGTTTTGTAACCCTAAATTTTACAGTAGACAACCTATTTTTTTTTTACCAAAATCATGGTAGAAAAAAACTAATATATTTGTCAATTATACAGTAATTTTATGTAAAAAAAATGCAACTTTCCATAGCTTTTTACGGATATTTGCAGTAAAAAAAGTTATAATATAATAATATATACACTGTTAAAACAACAACAACAACAAAAAAAGTTGCATTAACTTACCAGCTGCTGGTATTTTACCGTAAATTTGACAGTTTTTTTTTTTTTAACAGTGCACTGCAGGCCTAACTTTTAATCTGTATATAAGTATCTGAATTTTAAAATAAAAAATACTATCAATTTTATTGTCTTTAACTGCTGATATTTGCTTTTTTAAAATGGTATTTACTGGTTTTATTATTACGGTGGACCCTATTTTTTAACATCTTGCTTCTGTAAAAATAAAAGTTTTTGTTTGCTTAAAAATCTACAGATTTATACTGTGAATTCCAATGTGCACAACCCCAAAAGATGTAGTTTTACTCAAATAATACCGTAAAATCTAAGGTTTTCAGACATTTTCAACATTACAATATTTAATTGTAAAATGTATGCATATTTATTTGTTTTCACATAAAATATTTATAATTTCAACATTTTATTACAGTAAAAAACAAAGTTTTATCCAGTCTCACAATTAATAAGTTATTCAATCTATTTAATACAGTAAAAGGAAGTTTTTGGTTTTACGCTCCATTACCGTTGGAATTTGACGGTGTTTTGCTGTATATTTTAATGACTTTTTTTTTTACATTGAAGATAGAAAATTTTACAAACTTTTGGAAAAAAACATTGCTTCATAAACAAACCTCCAGACACATGCATTTCATGACCCCTTTTATATTTAGTGAAAAGCAGCATCAGTGGTATAGAAACCATTTAACTCTTTCGGAATAATCTATTGTCTTGCAAGTTTTTGTCCACTCACTTCTGTCTCATTTTGCAGCAAAGTTTTGTCAGATTTCAGCATATAAATCTTTCTGCTGACAGAAATAATGAACCATCAGTCCATTAGCTCATAGTACTTTTGAAATTTACTTTATTGTTTTACATGTTGTAACTTGTGCCCTGTTGTCTTAATAAATAGTACATTTAAATCACACTGTAATTGCTGCACAGAGTAATGATGATACTAACTGTAGTTTCTCCAGCTTGCTTTGTGAACTGCTCAACAGAACACCAAGGTTTTCAACTCCAGAGTCTCCTAGTTCATTTCCACTCAGGTCCAGCTCTTTCAGGTGTGATGGGTTTGATTTCAGAGCTGAAGTCAGAGCTGAACAATCATCAGCTTTTATATCACAAGACCTTAACCTGCATTCAGAGAAATTAGGCAAATTTTTATTTTCATACTGTTTATATAAAATACCAAAACACTAATTGTTTCTTGTATGTGAATGTTCCTCACCTCAATCTTTCCAGTTTTAATTGTGAATCCTTCAGTATATCATAAAATGTTTTCACTCTTGTGTGTTTAAGTACATTTTTCACTGAGGTCCAGGTCTCTCAGGTGTGATGGGTTTGATTTCAGAGCTGAAGTCAGGGAGACACACTGCTTCTCTTTAATACTGCATTTACACAGACTGACAGACAGAAAGAGAAAGGACAATGGTTCAAGCATCTTATAAAAGAGCAACAGTAGGCATATAGTCCTCTATATAGTCTTTAGTTGCCATAGTTTAACTGTTAGCTGTTGTTTTATTTTCAATCATAAACTAGAGACACACATTTATTTTTTTGTCTCTCATCCACTGTTGCAAGCAGCAAATGTAAATAATATTTCTGCAGAACATGTTCACAACCAATACGGTTTATCAAAAACTTTAAATTAAACCCAATTATTTCCTAGTTAGACGTATTATTAAGTTTGACTATTAGAGAAATACAGTTGCATGATGAAGATGAAGTGCTACAGTTTAAATACTGTAAACTGGGCCTGTTTAACTAAACAGTGACTTTTTAACCACACTGTACTTTAACTGTTGTACAGTATATACTAACACTAGTATTTCCAGCTTGAATTGTGGGTTCTTCAGTAGATCACTGAGGTTCTTCACTCCAGAGTCTCCAAGTTTATTCTCACTCAGGTCCAGTTCTCTCAGATGTGATGGGTTTGATTTCAGAGCTGAAGTCAGAGCTGAACATCCTTCATCTGTCATTTTACAGCCTCTTAACCTAGATTGAGGAAAAGAGAAAAACAGAAAATAAAACATTCTGTAAAGACATAGAAAGAAAGTCATCTTGACTTCACCAGATCAAAAAATACTCAAGCTCCTTACAAAATATTATGTTTCTGTAAAACTGCATCCACGCAGACTGAAGACAGAAAGATAACAGACAATGAATCAGATCTATGAAGATCAATTAAGATTTTGGAGGATTTAGATTGTTCGCCTGACTGTAATTTGTCATCTGAAAGTCATACTTGAAATTATCTCGAACAGCATTGAAGTTATAAAGCAATACTTTATTTTGATTTGATGATTTGTTTCACATCAATTTTAAGACCGATTCTTTTATGTAAATGTCACCTTTCGCTCAATGGGGCAAATGTGTTTAGGATGTGCTGTTCCCAGCTACTTACAGTAAGGTTTAAACATAAAGGTAAAAAAAAAAAAAAAAAAAAAAATTATATATATGTATATATATATATATATATATATATATATATATATATATATATATATATATATATATATACATTATATTATTATACAAATATATATATTAGGGGTGTTGCAATATACCTTTGTTGGCGGTAACCGTGATATTCAAAGCAACAATTATCAATATTGTGTTCATTTAATATGTGATGATATACCGGTATTAGAATTAAACGCAATATTATAAATAAACAGTTCTCTTATGATAATTGATTCATCTTATGTCATGTTAATTTCAGCATTTACTTATGCATAATTAAAATCAAAAGTTGTGTCTGCAAACATTAATACAATTTGAACTAACATAAAAAATGAAAGGCTATTATAATTAACATTAACAAATATTTAAACATTTTGTAATAAATGTATTGTATGTATTTACATCTTATTGTAAAGTGTTACCATTTATATTTATTGATCATATTGTTGAATTTGACAGTATTTTGTCTCTTGTTAATTCATAGGAGCTTCAAAGAAGACAGAATAAGCCAGAGTCTTGTCTTTTTCCCCCAAGGTTTCTATAGATAAATAACAATAGCGATATTGTGTATTATTATGGCCACAATAACCGTGATATGAAAAATCTAATATCATGACAGCCCTAATCTAGAACAATTATGGAATTTATCTGTTGTCACATCTTACTTCAGTATCTCCAATTTACTCGTAATATTCCCCAGTCCAATGCAGAGCTGCTTTACTCCTGAATCCTTTAGATTGTTATTGCTCATATTCAGCTCTATCAGATTGTTATCTGATCCAAGAGCTTTAGCCAAATTTAAACAGCTCTCATCTGTTAAATTACAATAATTTAGCCTAGAAGAGAAATAAAGAAAACACAGAATACAAGTTATTCTGAGTAGTGTTTAAAATTATTGTAACACTCAATTTAAATGAATAATTAAGAACTATAGTGATTTTGTTTTTACTTATATTACTTACAGAGCTCTTTTGGAGATTTTCACAACTTCCAGTAGTCTAAAGAGACACTCGTCTGATTTCTTGAACTTCTGAAGCTCAAACTCCTCCAGCTCTTCCTCCAATGTCAACAAAACAAAGGCCAAAGCAGACCACTGAGCAGGAGAAAGATCAGAAGATGAGAGACTTCCTTCTCTAAGTTGAGTCTGAATCTTTTCCACCAGAGTTTGATCATTCAGTTCATTCAGACAGTAGAACAGATTTATGGATCTCTCTGGAGACATCTTTTTTTCTTCTAATTTCTGCTTGATGTACTGAACTATTTTCCTGTTGCTCTGTTCATTGCCATCTTGTTGTGTCAACAGTCCTCGTAAGAGAGGACGATTGGTCTGGAGTGACAGAACAAGAAGGAAGCGAAGGAAAAGATCCAGGTGTCCAGTTTCACTCTCAAGTGCCTTGTCCACTGCAGTCTTGAGCAAATCAATCATGGTTTCATTTTTGTTTTCTTGTTCTGTAGATTCATGATGATTAAACACACTTTTCTTGTGAATGTCTAGAAACAGATGTGCATAAAGGGCTGCAATAAACTCTTGAATGCTCAAGTGAACAAAGCAGAAAGTGGTACCAAGAATGATCCCTGTTTCCCCCTTTAAGATCTGGGTACACATGCCTGAATACACTGATGCCTGGTAGGCATCAATACCACATTCTTCCAGATCTGTGTCATAAAAGAGCAGATTGTTTCTCTGCAGCTGATGAAATGCCAGTTTCCCTAGTGAAAGGATGGCGTCTTTATCCCAGGAAACATCTGGTGTGTATTCACCATCATACTTTCGTCTGCTGCGCAACATCTGAAAGCGCACAAAGTGTGTGTACATTTGTGTCAGAGTCTTGGGACTGTCTTCAGTATCTGATTCCTGCAGTGTTTTGAAGTCTTCATCAGCCTGATTTCTCACATCATTATTTCTTTTCTTCTCTAAAATGTTCTGCACTGTAAAAAGTGATACTCTATATTTACTCAATTAAATTGTGGCAACAGATTACAAGCAATATTGTTAATTACATTTAACACATTAGAATTAATTGGAATTAATCAAATGAGATGCTTGAAAGAAATTATTCAAAATGAGTAAAATAACATAAAAAAAAAAAATTAAAATATATTTAAAAATATCGGTTTTGTTGGATAAAACGAGAAGCACCCAGCTGCAGCCTGCATATAGAGGCGGGGTGGCACAAATTAACCCGCCCCATACCTACTGTGATTGGTTTGACCATCTTTCATAGGCATACATGATAGGAAATGCGTGTGTAGTTGGTGTACACTGTTAAAAATAATACATTATATTTAGTTAATAAAATCGTGGCAACAGATTACAAGCAATATTATTAATTAAATTTAACACATAAAAATTCATTAGAATTAATCAAATGAGATACTTAGAAATTAACCATTCAAAATGAGTTAAATAGCACAAAAAATAAGCTAAGTTTAAACAAATAGAAACAACAACAAAAAAATAACATTTCTTTAAGAAAAACAACACACTATGAACATTATGTTATGCATACCAGGCCAGTAGTTGGCGACTAAGAAACACAGCCCAAAAATGTAATTTACAAAGTCATGTTTTAGTTGATTACATGGAGATGATACAGGCATCATGTTCAAAAGCTCATGTTTTCAAGCTACCAAAACTGGAGACACCTGATGTTAACAAACAAAATCACTGCAGGAGAATAATCTAAATGTTGGTTACCATTACGGTGGTCAGTGTTTGCTGTAGTTGGGAACTTTACCCTTAACCTTTCAAACAACTTTTTTTGGTTGCTGTAATTGTGAGATTGCCGCTAGATAAGCCAATAAAGAGTAAGATCAGGTGGTGTTGTTTGTTTTGACAGCATTTGGTCTGGATTTCAGTTGTCCTATGTTTGAACAGCATAAGGTCTGGACATTAAAAAAAAAAAAAAAAAAGAAATTTTACTTAGGCACACAAACATCAAGAATCAGCCTGAGAATCTCAACAATGGTGACCATCAAAAATCTTGCTGCACTGCATTCTGGGTGCCACCAATCAAAACTAATTTATGGATCCCATCATGCTGTCTGTCACCATTCTTGAGAATCATATGCTGGTTCTTGATGTCACTTAGTGCCAAAGAGAAAGTTTCCCTTCTCCATCGCATTTTTTTTTCTTAATCAGAATTCTTAAACTCTGGATTTCACATAAAAATCCAGGTCTTCTATTGCATAATTACAGATGTTGCTTTAATGAAAGTCAATTTGTCTCCGAGAACAGACTCAATTTATAATGCTCAGGCCAAACAAATATTGTGCTAGATTATAACCAGGACCACCGCAATTCTGTCAGCAAATCTAGCTGTTATAATTCAGTTACAACAGGGGTACAAAATGTAACATTAAAAAGTCAAGGGTCAAGAGCCCAACTAAAGCAAACACTGACCACTATAATGGTAACCCTATAAATGTACCTTTTTTTCCTTCAGTGATTCTGTTTGTGAACCTTAGGTGTCTTCAATAACTTTTGGGGGACTGAAGACACAAACTTCTGAACATGATCCCTGTATCATATCTATTTAAGCAACAAAAATGTGAACATGTATAGTGTTTCATGATCCCAAACAACTGGCCTGGCATGTATAACATAGTATTCTTTAGCATAGTGTTTTTTGTTTCTTTGTTTTCAATAAAATCAATATTTTTGTGAAAATTGTAATTAATTTTTTCATGTTATTCTACTCATTTTGAATGGTTGGTTGTAACCATCTAATTTGATTATTAATAATTAACTATAAAGTGTTAAATTTAATTAATAATATTGAATGTAACATTTTAAACAATTTTATTGAGTAAATAAAGTGAATCATTTTTTACAGTGTGGAGAACAGTGGCTGTAATCCAGCAGAAGACTGGGATGTGGCACATGATAAACAGAGTCTTTGATTGTTTAACATTATTAATAATTTCATTGGCCAGATCCACATCTGTGAATCTTTTTCTGAAGTACTCCTCCTTTTGTGCATCATTGAATCCTTGTACTTCTGTCACGCGGTCAACACATTCGGGAGGAATCTTACTGGCAGCTGCTGGTCTGGTGGTGATCCAGATGAGAGCAGAAGGAAGCAGATTTCCCTTGATCAGGTTTGTGAGGAGAACATCCAGAGAGACTTGTGATGTTACATCACGACAAGTCTCATTACCCTCAAAGTTCAGAGGAAGACGACATTCATCCAAACCATCAAGGATGAACATTAATTTAAATTTATCATTTCTTGCAAGATTTAGTCCTTTTATCTCTGGGAAAAACTGATGTATAAGACTTGTCAAGCTTTGTGTTTCTTTCTCCTTTAAGTTAATTTCTCGAAATGCAAGAGGAAATATGAAAGTAATGTCCTTATTTTCTTTACCATCAGCCCAATCCACAATAAACTTTTGCACAGAGATGGATTTTCCGATGCCAGCAACTCCTGTTGTCAGTACAGTTCTGATCTCCTTGTCTTGTTCAGGTGCTTCAAACAAATTTTTGCATTCAACAGGAATCTCTCGTGATTCATGTCATCTATCAGCAGCCTGAACTTGTCCTACTTCATTTTGGGTATTAACTTGTTTACTAACACTCAGAGTCATACAGAGATCTGTGTAGATGTTCTTCAGAAGCTTGGAGTCACCGATCTTAGTAATTCCTTCAGATACAGATTGATATTTCTTCTTCAGGTTTGATTTTAGTGGTCGCTGATGAATGAGGACCAGCTCATCTAACACACAAACAAGAAGAAAAGAAAATATATTTATCAAGATATACACCATTTTATATTTTATAAATAACAATGACAGATTGTTATGCCTATGAACCCCTTACCTTGTAGAGCATCTGCAGCCTCAGCTTGATTCATATCATTCAGGAAAAAGAGTGTGATATCAAGAGCTGCTTCTTTGATATCACGCATCTCGTCTATAAAGTCCTGCACAAAGTACTGTGTATTCTCTCTATTTAATATTTTCTTAAACTTTTCCAGCTCATTCTTCATAAATACAATTATTTTTTTCTCAAGATCCTGAAAACAAATTAGGAAAAAAACTCACTTCCTACCTATACATTAAAAACATATTAAAATACAAACAATGTATGTAGGTACAAATGATAGGCAAGAAATGCACTCCAAGTTTCCCAGGACTAACAGAATAGACCATCAGCAAGGTAAAGTGCAGGTGAAAACAAACAATCAAACAGAGATACCAAATATTCTTGTATGAATCAAATCCAATAACTAACATGATTTTTGGTATCTTGGTTAATGTGCTTTTGTATTCACTGAAATTATTTTGTCACACAGGTGAAACGTCTACTATTTTATTTTTGAGTTGAAATTTAAATTAGGGATTCTTAGAATATCAGTTAAAAAAACTGTTTATATTAAGTAAAGTTTTAAAAAGTATTTACATAAATAAATGGAATCTGTACAGAAACCTATTAGTATATTAATTAATTGTAGCATTTATGAACTTCTACTTGCAGAGTTATGTGTTTTCACTATCCTCTTGGTTGTTAAAACGGACTTTAATACAGTTGCATATTAATTCCTCATGAACCTGATGTCTCAAATGTATGATATTTTTTAATGGAGCTGCATTTAACTTATATTTTCATTGTTATATGGATCACTGCACACAACCACTTTGCTTCAAAAAAAAAAAAAAACACATTACTTTGTTACAAAACTATGTTACTTTTTTTTTTTTACTTATTATTTTTTCAAATTCCACATTTTGGCAAAGTATATCCATTTATTTTGTAATTTATTGTGGTATATTGTGTTTTCACCTGTTGAGAAGAAAAGTTGCCAGTTCCACATCACTCTTCAATCCCTTCTGTGCTTTCAGAGCTTCCCACCGTGTAATTTCTGCACCAATATTTACTGTGGACTTATGTCCTTTGTTACTAAACCACGCACAAAAAGAAGATGATCACATAATAAATATCAGGTTGACAGCTGTTAATATCATATGATCAAACCATTGCTAAACCAGCTGCTCACTGCTACCTACAGTACTTTATTAGCACAGAAAAGTGGTTGATGGGAAATACAGTTTTATGATTAAAAAAAACAGAACACATGAAACACCTTTTGGAAGGTGATGGTGTTTTCTCACTGACGTTTGGTCTATGTCCCTTTGAATGGTCACTCTTTATAGACACAAAGCTGGTTACATGCAAGTCAGATCTTTCACTAATGAGAAAAAAAAACACACTAGGTACTTCAGTCATATTTAAAGAGGTCTTGTGTTGCAAACGAACTGTTCTGTACTTCCATGGTGAATGTATGAGCCCTAGTGGCTACCTGCATAACTAAATAAATATGTTCATTAAAGATGAACAGTTTGCGATACATTATGTTCTGTGATTCATTATTGTATTTAATCAAGTTCTAATACATACACAACAGTGAGAAAATAAAATCACTATAATGCAAAAGATATTAAATACCTTTTGTTAGTTGTTTTGTTTATATTGCAGTACAATGACAAATTTCAGCAAATCTTACAGAATCATGCATCTCGATTTAATTCTCTACAGTATGTTATGCATGATGACAGATTTGGCTTAATTTAGTAATAAACCATGGATCACTGTAAGATGGTTGGAGCAAGAGATGAAATACCTCTTGTTACATGGTGTTTTCTCACTGAAGTTCGGTACATCACCCTTTGAATGGTCACTCTTCACAGACACTGAGCTGAGCACATGAGAACCTGATCTTACACTAAAGACACAAAGAACAGAGAGAAAAAAATCTATTACTGGAGATTCTTCCAGCTACATAGTCAAGCATTCACATAACAGCTCACATATTCAAGTCACTGTATGAGCAAATAATCTACTGTACCTTCACTGTTGTATCACTCACTTTGATTATGGGGTTGGGGTTGAGATAGGCCTTGGCTTGTTTAATAATGTTGAAAAATATAATTAAATAATTAAACACTGTAAAATGCTTTGAGAAACTCATGAAATACCTCTTGTTACATTGTGTTTTCTCACGGAAGTTCGGTACATCTCCCTTTGAATGGTCACTCTTCACAGACACAGAACTAGACACATGAGAACCTGATCTTACTCTAATGACACAAAGAAAAAAAAATCAAGAAGTACAAGGGTTACTTCAGTCTCATTTGAAGATGAGTTGCAGATGATAATTAAATGCAGTATGACTGTATATTTATTGTATTATTTATTAAAGATATATCACATACAGTACAACACAGTGAAAGCATTAATGGTTTCAGTCTACATTGTCTTCATTAGAAAATTATTTGTGGCTTCACTGTACAGTACATAACAGTCATTGTATTAATACACTAAATATAAAAAAAGACATGAAGCTCTAAATTAAAAGCGTATACATTTAAATAGTATAAGCGTTAAAGAATGTAACAAAGCATGTACAATTCCTTCTGGTTTGTGATGGTGTTTCCTCACTAAACGACACACTTGAGCCTGATCTTTTACTAGCAACACAAGAGCAAAAATGATTTAGTCTTAGATATTTTGCAAATAAGTTTACAATTAGATACAAACACAGAATCTAATTGTGATAAACTACAATTACCAGCGACAGAGTGACAAACTATAATTTAACCGTGCATTAATAAATATTTCTCATCCGTTAAAGTAAAAAAAAAAAAAAAAAAAAAAAAAAAAAAAAAAACACAATACTGCAAATTTGAGAAGCAATACTGTAGGGCTTTATGATAAATGCTTACTTAAATACTTTCTAACAGTCTATGTGTGACCAACAATAACATAACATTTCACAGAAACATAAAATAACTTTTGGTAGATATTTTCCTCTCGCTGAAGTTCGGTCCATGACCTTTTGAATGGTTAATCTCCATAGACACAGAGCGGACCATATCAGAGGCTTATTTTTTTCTAATGCAAAAAATAATGTGATTGTGGTTTTCTAATTAAGTCCAATTAATTTCTCAAAGCACATCTCTCTGCATGCTATACTATACCCATTCATTATTATTTTTCACTCAGCTGCAAGGGAAGACATGAGCTAATTAGCTACTGAACACTACTCCAAGACTCGCCAACTGCAGTTAATTCTAACATTTCCCACATGAACATCAAAACTATTAACAGTCAGTGACATGTCTTAACAGCATTTTTATTGCCACAAAATAAATGATCAATACCGGATAATTATATCCTGCATCCCCTCATGGACTTTAGACTCTAACAAACATCATTTCCTACTTCTATAACAGTCACAAACGCTGAGTGTTAGTTATCCATTGACTCAGTATGACTGAGTTACAAGAGTATTCACTCCTTCTCACCACATCAGTGAGTTTCTTCTGATGCTTTTGGTTTAATTACTTTTAAGAAGTTTATGATCCGTAAATTTTCTCGGTGGCAAGTTTAATTGTAGTGAACCCAACATTTAGACAAAGATTTGACAAACAAACTGTGACTTTTTGTTGTCTATTTTTTTTTTTTTTTTTTAATGCATCACAGTTTATGCGTGATCAACATTGAGAAAAAACATAAAATAAATTTTGGAAGATGATGGGGTTTTCTCACTGAAGTCTGGTCCATCACCTTTTGAATGGTGACTTTTCACAGAGCCGGACACAAGTGAACCTGATCTTTCACTGACAAGAACAGAGAAATCACTATTAAAGGAGCTTCTTCAATCTCATCTGAAGAGCATTTGCTATTCTCATGACTATGAACAGAAGAATGTTTATGTGTAGTTTTCTGTTTAATCAGTCAAGTTCAATCACAGACACAGTGAGGGAATGTAAATAGGCCCAAACTGTCACTAATAATAACACAAAGGAGTTTTCTCAGTCTCATTTGAAAAGGCTTCATTCAGATGGTAATTAGATTAAGTACAATTTAACAAACTATAAGTTTGCATAATAATTTGTCTCCCATCAACAGCAATCACAATGCGTAAGGCATTTTTTTTTCTTTTTTTGAGAAAGTCTTAATCTCTAAAGTGTTATGATGAAGTCAAAAATTCAAAATTAAATACTTCCTAACACAGTCTATGTGTGACTTCCAATAAGAAACACATGAAATACCTTTTGGTAGATGTTTCCTCATTGAAAACTGGTATATCATCTTTCAACTGATCACTTTTTACAGACTCAGAGCTGGAAACCTCAGATCTTTCCCTAATGACACAAAGAGAAAGAGAAAGAGAAAGAAAAAGAGAAAAAAATATATTTTATGGCAGGAGATACTTATATGTTTGTTTGATTTTATCTTTTGACATGATAACAGTAACTTAATATTATTGTTGCTTTTAGTTTGACTGGATAAGGAGACGTCTCTTCTGGAACTTTTTTGATTTATTTATTTTACGTTACCACCACCAAACTGTCCTCAAATTTCATTTGGCAAACACTTTAATCCAAAGCAACACGCAATAAAGACACATTTTATCAGTTTGAAGACAAATATGATCGACTCTTCTGAGTTAGAGCAACACAAACCGGAACAGTGTAGGCGGGTTTGAATTTCATAGACTCTTATAGAGGAACACATACTTTTATCCCATTTTTCACCCATCTCTCTGAACTTTTATTATAAACACTTGGCTGTAGTGTACTACTGTACTGCAATACTGAAACTTAAGTAGTGTTTAAAATGATTCATTAAAAACAGACTCAGTCTTACCTCTGTTCCTCTGAGACACTCATCTCAGATGGAGAGTCCTTTCCTCGCTCCTCTGACATACTGAAGCTAAACTGCCATACAGGACAGTTATTTTTGTGTTGAAGACATTCAGCTGCTCAGCACAACCTGGATATGAGGTGAAAACAATGACACATTGTGAGTTGGCAACCAACAAGCTGTATAAAAAGAACACAGGCTCTGAAACTAATCTTAACGTTAATATTACATTAATTTCATATAAGGTAACCAAACAGTGTCAGGTTAAGATACAACTCTTCATAATATATAGCTGTAAATGTAGAAACATAACTACATAATTTTTAAATTATTTTAGCATTGCACATATTACAGAGGGGGAAACTGTACTTTCTGTGCAGTTTTATATATTTTGAACTCACTTTTAAGCAACAAATTAACAATTTTAACAGCATTAGATCATTACGTTACAATTTATTATATTAATTTCAATTGCTCCCACAATGGCTGAATATATAAATGTAGCTATTGAGCTAAGTGAACTGAAATACTCTATTTAATCACAGCTGATTTATTACATTCTCTTTTAACACAAATTAAACAACAACAATTAAGCAACATTCACCACGTGATTGCCCGCCTAACTGGGAAGTTAGAATACTTTAGATATCACATCATCAAGAAAATAAAAAGAGGGATTTAGAAAATAAAAAATACCCCGTAATACATTATTTGAAAAAAAATATATATTAACTGTTTATTCACATATCTCTAACTGTAATCAAGGGCGTCTTAAAACTTACTTGCAGTAGTACGGTCTTCAGCAACCTGAACGCTGCAGGATGCTTTCTATTTCTCCCCTTTACGACCCTTGCACGTGGTGTGATTCGCGCCAATTCGTTTCATTTATGATCCCTCCTGTGTGTGACCTTTGTTCATGGTTAAGCATTAACTGGCTGTTTCAACATTCTTATGTTGCCTTGAAGTTCAAAAATGCAGCACATTTGAGTCTTGAATTCAATTGATCTTTACCAAGTTAATATCATTCTGTCGGCTTAATCAATTTGCATATGAGAGGTGATGTTGTAATTCTTATACAGGCTATATTGTATTCTAATTAAATATTTTATTTTATAATAAATAATATATATGAATAATATGAATGAATCCATCTCTCATAATCCCCGGTTGCTATGGTCATGCAGGTTTGTTTGCGCATTAAATGGATGTTGTTCCCTCAACATAACATTGTGAGGCCATGATATAAGGATGTCATTACCTTGACAAAATGATCTTGTGGCCACGACATAATATAACTGTTACATACCTGGACTCATTTAGTGTGTTTTTGCCCCTGTGACCCAGTTTCTGTCTTCCGTATTTGGTTTGATTAGTTCCCAGGTGTGTCTATTCTATTCCCCATATGTTCCATGTCCCTGTTAATTTAGTTATTCCATCCACCTGTGTTTCCCCATTATCCCAGGTACTTAAACCTTGTTCTTTCAGTTCTGTTTTGTCGGGTCTACTTGCTACTTACGTGTGTCTTCCTCTGTGATCCATGTTTGGATAATGCCTATGTTGGATATAATAAAGCCTTATTTCGTTTATTCCTTGGCTCCATGTTCCTTCCGGCAGCGTAAACTGTAACAATAACGTTCCCACAAGTTAATATGACATTCCCACAATAACAATAACACATAAAATACATGTGTAGATTCAGTCAAGTAATAAAGTTTACCCTCTTCAAAAGAATGCTGTTGAACTGAATTTATGGGGCATTTGCTAAAATAACCATTAACAGCAATACATTGGATCTGTATGATGTGCATGAAAGGGGCATGTGTTACTATAACGAACACTGCGTGTTTTCTTTCAAAATTATCATTGGCTGGTAGAAATACAAAAATAGGTTACATAGTTTTTATGGAAAAATGAAGATAAGGTAAAGGTGTGAATAATTTCATTTTAGACAGATAACAGTAATTTGACTAATGAAAATAAAGCCCTAAGAGAACTGTTGTGCATCTTTGATCAACAGCAGCATTTCATTAATGAATCCACGTTTTTAAATGAATTGGTTGAATCAATGATTCAATTAACCATTCATAAAGGCAGTCACTTGCTTCGTTTCTGAATGAATCAGCTGTTTGTACAAACTGCTGACTGAATTAATGATTAAATGACTCTCTGACTTAAGACACATACAAGGCCTTGTTTTGGGTCAAAACAGGGGGGAAAACTCCAATGTAGAGGAGTCTCTCTCTCTCTCTCTCTCAGTGTGCATACAATTTCCTGACAAAAATGAAGAAATTACTGTCAATGATTTTTAATGATAATAATTTATAATAAATCCTTAGACCTTTCTAAAAAGAATTATAGGCTAGCTATAAGCCTGCAGTTTTCTGTAAAATATATGAATAATAGTCATTATCATTATAACTTTGTTTAATGTTTTTATTTAGTTACTATTATATTTTAATCAGAATTATTAGTAGTCATACTGATATATAAAAACAAAATTGTTTGGTCAAATTGTGCAGATCTACAAACAGGCACAGTAAACTTAAAGGGGGGGGGGGGGGGGGTGGAATGCTATTTCATGCATACTGAGTTTTTTACACTGTTAAAGAGCTGGATTCCCATGCTAAACATGGATAAAGTTTCAAAAATTAAGTTGTATGTTTGAAGGAGCATTTCTGTTCCAAAAATACTCCTTCCTGTTTGTCACAAGTTTCGGAAAGTTTTTTTCGAGTATGGCTCTGTGTGACGTTAGATGGAGCGGAATTTCCTTATATGGGTCCTAAGGGCACGTCTGCCGGAAGAGCACGCTCCCGTATAGCACAGCACTGAGAGCACAACAGACATTCACTGATCAGAGCGAGAGCGTCGCGAAATGTCACAAAAGAAGTGTATTTTTAGTTGCCAGAGCAAGACAACCCTGCACAGATTACCAAAGAAAAAACAGCATTAAGGGACCAGTGGATGGAGTTTATTTTTACAGAGCATCAACGGAGTTGTGCAAGTGTTTGTGTTTGTTCCCTGCATTTTGAAGATGCTTGTTTTACAAACAAGGCCCAGGTTGACGCTGTATTTTCACATCGTTTATTTCTTAAGGATAATGCAATCCCAACGAAAAAGGGTCACGATCGTGTGTTGGAAATATCTCTGCCTCCTTGTTAGTGCTTCCGCCTCCCATGCCGGAGACCCGGGTTCGAGCCCCGCTCGGAGCGAGTCGTTGCTGCTGCTGTTCTCGTTCAGTTTCAGCCTCGGGATCTGATTCTGGATCATAAATAAACGGCTGAATCTGACTGTAAGCCATGGTTTGTTTTGGATGATGGTTTTTTCCTCAAGGTAATGTCACAGCTTCCAAACGCTCTCAACGCAAAAGCCTACTGGCGCTCGTGATTCTTTAGCTCCGCCACACGTCACACCTCCAGTCGGTCGTGTTTTTCTGGGAAAAATCGGTACAGACTATCTTTCTCTTATGAATATAATAAAACTAAAGACTTTTTGGAGTTATGAAGGATGCAGTACTACTCTATAGGTACTCAAGATTAACAGCATATTGAGTGTGAACGAGCATTTCACCCCCCCCCCCCCCCCCTTTAATGTTCCCTTTCAAGGTAACCTTGAACTGCATCCTCTAGGGGTCGCTATGGGGAACACCTCGTTGTGACCGTTTAGGTGAAGAACACGCACGCAGTGTCTTTGAGGAGGCAATCTGCATGCATTGTGAACATGTTTTCAATTAAAAAAAGGACTCTCTTTCCGAGGAAGAAAGAAAAGGACCCGCTGCTGCTGAGGCACAGAGGAGAATGAGCTTGTGGGAATTACAGATGGATCTACCTAAGTGATTTAGAGAGGAACTTTCCCTTTCACGCTCGTCAGCAGTGGATAAGAGAGAGCCTCAGGAGAATGATGTTATATCTTTAACACTTTCTGATACCGAGGTCCGTGCTCTGCTGGATTTTTACCCAGAAAAAGCAGGAGATGTTTGAGGATGCCGAAAAAGCTGAGTCAGAGCCTTCTCAATCCTCCTTCCCTGTGTATGTAGAGCTGTTGAATTTTATGAATCGCGCCACGGCAAAGTTTGACTTGCCATGGAATTGTGCTAACAAGGGGACGGCGTGAGGCCACTACGACAAGCAGCAGCAGGTCAAGCTGTGGCTTCATTACACACGATGACGGTGCTTGAAGCATATCAAGCACCGAGCATCGAGAAGAAAAGTCTTTCTTCTCGATGCTCAGGTTTGCCTTCTGAACTTTTCAGTCCATTGAAAGGGTAATCGAGAAATTCAGGGAGTCGAAGGCGCGCTCCACTGCTTTCAGATCCTTCGTTCCACAGAGGTCCAGGTCTGATCCCGAACAACATATGGGTCCTAGTCTATAGGCACAGAAGGCTACTGTCGCGACTCATGCTCCTCCACCTGCTGGCAATATCGGTAAAAAGAATCGTGGGTCACGGGGAGGTAGGCAAGACCTGAGAGATGTGATTCAGATGAGGCATCAGCATTCTAGTCCGAATCAGAGCGATGCTTACTATCTACTCGTTCTCTTTGGGGTTTTTTTCATCTGTGCTTATTCCTTCCATTCCTAATTCCCTTGTAACCACCAGATCTCCACCTGACCAAGGCTATGTGGGAACTTCTTGCAAACAGTGTCCTATGCTGGAACTATGATGTTTCGGTTGGTTTCATATTCATACCAACTTACTGATGGTCCAGACTAAAGGGAGTCGCTGGAGTGGGGCTCCAGCGCAAGAACCAGGGTGTGCCAGTATGGTCAATTCTATATGTACTTTTAGAATGATGCTAATAGACTCAAGAGTGTTCCTGAGGCTCAGTGATGGAGCATTGCATTAACAACGGAAAAGGTCATGGGTTTAATTCCCAGGGAACACACATACTGGTAAAACGTATAGCCTGAATGTACTGTAAGTCGCTTTAAATAAAAGCGTTTGCTGAATGCATAAATGTAAATTTAAGACAAAATCGCATATACTCTATATAATCTATATAATAATGAGTTAATAAAGGTAATCTCTTAAGTGGACCATTGACACTCCTAATTGAGATTGTAGATAAAGTGTCCAATGGTCTACTTGAGAGATAGGTGGCGGTAATGCACTTATAAGTCTGCGAGCCACAATAAAGCAAGAAGAAGAAAAAGATGTCTTGCTGCTGTGAAGCTCATTCACAAGAGTTCTAGCAGGTTGAACATTGTGTTGATCAGAGGTAAGATCTATCTATCTATCTATCTATCTATCTATATATATATATATATATATATATATATATATATATATATATATACTTTTCAGTTTTTTGCACAGACTGATCGTTTTGTGTCTGTACACATCAATGTATCATCACAAGATGCAGGGTTTAATTTGGATTTGATTGTGGATGTTTTTTTTTTTTATCTTTTACTCTTTTACTTTTAGATTCTGTTACCATTTCCATGCATTGTACAACTGAGAGACTGTAACAAATGAAGTTAAAAATTATAATTTGTGTTCTACTGAAGAAACAAAGTCACCTACATCCTGAATGCCCTGAGGGAGCAGATAAACATCAAATTTTCATTTTTGGGTGAACTATCCCTTCAAGACCCGCTACTTTGTGACTTTTACAGTACATTACGATAAACAGCTTATATAACTTTGTTTTAATGTCACTTACTGATACTTGCTTTCCCTTCAGCCATATAATTGTTAGGGTCTTTGGAAACACTTTATTTTGATTTTCCCTTTTGAGCATTCTTTTGACAATAACTAACATTGCATTTACTGTACATGTCAACTTACTCTCTTTAGAGTATTAGTAGACTGTTTGATTAATATAGGCTAACTCTTTATTGTGATGGTCTCCAAACTTTGCAAGTAGCCTCCATGTCAACTTATTCTAACCCTAATCCTTCAAGTCTACTAATACCCTACTAATAGTCTAATGAGAGTTAGTAGATAAGAAAAATGCTACTTACAGTCAACAGAATGTGTTAAAGGGACAATTAAAATAAAGTGAAACCGTGTCTTCATTTAAAATAAACCATAAATAGGCCAGAAGTCTAAATGGAGTTGTGTTGTGATCTAGTGGTTATTTTGTGTACTGTAAAACAACAAGAAGGTAATTTATTTGCTAATTTCATGCATTATTTAATATTTTTTTTTAATTAACTTTGATTTTCTGAAGTGAAGTTGAGATCAACTGAAAAACAAGTGTTTTAGTATCAAGGGGTACCAACAGAGTCTGGACAGGCCCTGATCTGGAGAGTACATATTTGTCTGAACTAAGGCCTTCATGGAGAAATCTATCTGATAGCAGTTCACTGGTTTGAAAATAGTATGATGACAGCATTAAATTATGATATTGTTCTTATTTCATTTTCACACAAACACACAGTGATGAACACAGTCAAAGACTATCAGACTAAGAAATCTGACCCTGAATACTGGAGCACCACAGTGGTGTCCCAAACTCTGTCCTGGATTCACTTTTTACCCATGACTTAATTTCTACCCACAGCTCAGATTCCCTCATTAAAATGTGCAGAGGACACAACAGTGATCAGTGCTGGGACAGTCATATGTGAAGAGATCTGAAACATAGATCCCCATACCAGCATTAATCATGGGACATGTTTGTGTATGGCAGTTTTCTTTTTACAGTGCTCTGATTGAAAGGGGATTTTTATGATCAGTGGTTGGAATTAATCATGTGGCATGAAGACTACCAACTGAATTATAAGCACAAACACTGCCCTGCCATCGATTTATTTGTTACTACCTTAATTACATAGTTACAGTCACAACAATCTGTAGAAGCTATCAGCGCTATATACCCAGATAGCAACATAGTGTTGGTCCAGATCCGGCCAGACCTGGGCCAAAACTGCTTGCTGCCTGGGTAACCATAGCATACTGAATAGAGTTTAATTAATGGGTAAAAGTTTATGTTGTCTTTTAATTATGTCTAATTAATTATGGTGTTCTGTATGGTAAAGTACAGTACTTAAAAAATATGCATAACTTTGACATTTTTGTAAACTGACAGTTGATGCTCATATGACTATTTTATTAATTTAATATTGGTCTGCCCTACATAATCACCTTTAATCAGTTTTCTGGGCCCAGAAAAAAAAACACTTATGACATAAAAAGAGGACTGTTATCTTCTGAATCATTAAAAGATGTCTTTTTTTCATTCGATGTTTTTTTCATTAACTTTTTATGTTTAATAGCGCTTTATTATCGCTTGTGAAGTTGCTATTAATTGTCCAAATACATTTTTTTTAATAACTAAATTTGTTGCTAGGTGTCTTTTAAAATAAATAAATAAAAAGTTAGAGTAGTCTGAAAAGTTGCTAAATCTTGCAGTAATTTGTCAACATTGACAATCGTGTCCTAGCCACATCAGATCATTCCCAAGCGCATTAAAGCTTTAAACCTTATTTGAACAGATTAGGCTTTCCCCACCAAGCCCCGCCCCCTATCGCCATCACTGCTGCTTGGGATTGGAAGACCGAGCCCCGAGACCCCGCCCAGAAACAAAGTTCAGAGACACGGATCATCTATTGATTAAAACCCCTGTAAATCTTTATTAGCCTGAACTCAACAGCAACATGAATAATCATATTTTCATCTTTCTTTTATCTTTGCTTCTCGGCGGTAAGTCTTTAATACTTTCGGTTTCGTTTTAAGGACCGTTAGAAAATGCGTTTGTTTTCTTATTATGTGATGTACTAACTTTACCATCCGTCTGTTTTCTTAGAAAAATAATTAATATGGTCAATGTACAGCAAACCATGGTTCGTTTTTTGGTTACCATGGTTTATCTATAGCAATAGTAACCGTTTGTTTATTTATTTATTTGTAAAATCATGGTCATTTTTTACGTTTGGTAGTTTTGATCTCATAAATTATTATTATTATTATTATTATTATCATTACTACTATGTAATTCTTGTTAATGTCCTGAAAACGTTTTCTTCAGCCATGTATTCTGGGTTCGAAAATGTCTGCTGGAAGGTAATATGCCATTAATACAATTTTAACATAACTTAGTTTTAGTATTTATAGAAAAAGAGAGGGACAAAGACCAATGACTGAAAAAAAAAAAAAAAAAAAAAAAAAATATGGAAAAATATTTTCAGTCAGCACCTCAACACACAGCTGTCTTTTACTGTATGTACTGTACAAATAAGATCTGTTATTGTACTTCAGGTGTGTTTGGTGCAGATGAAGTGAAGTCAGTGTCAGTGATGGAGGGAGATTCTGTCACTCTACACACTCATGATACTGATATACAGAGAATAGGTTCGATCACGTGGAGTTTTGGACCTAAAGACATTATCATCACTAAAATCAACCGAAAGAACAATGTGGTAATGATATTTAATGATAGTGCTGATGGGAGATTCAGAGACAGACTGAAGCTGGATCAGACTGGATCTCTGATCATCACAAACACCAGAAGCACAGACTCTGGACTTTATAAAGTACACAGCAGCAGATCAGAGACGCCGCTCAACACATTCAGTCTCACTGTCTACGGTGAGTAGAAAATATATTGAGTGTATATATGAGTGTATAAAAATATAAGACTTGCTTAATTTCTTTGATATTTTAAATAATTGTAAACTTAAAAATAAATAATGTTAAAATAAAAGTTAAAAAAGTATTTTTGCTTAAAAATATTAATTGTATCATTAATTATCAGTATTTAACATAATAACACTGGATTCTCTGATTATGTATTTATGCAATGACTATGAATAAGAATCGGGACTGACACAGACACACTCAACACATTAAATCCCTGACAAATAACAGCTCTGTTGTTTATTAATTTATTTTTGTTTTATTCTCATGTTTTCCAGCTCCTCTGCCCGTTCCTGTCATTACCAGAGACTCTTCACAATGTTCTTCTTCATCATTACAGCAGAATTGTTCATTGTTGTGTTCAGTTGTGAATGTGAGTGCTGTGACTCTCTCCTGGTACAAAGGAAACAGTTTATTGTCCAGCATCAGTGTGTCTGATCTCAGCATCAGTCTCTCTCTTCCTCTTGAGGTGGAATATCAGGATAAAAACAGCTACAGCTGTGTGTTGAACAACCCCATCACAAACCAGACTCAACATCTGGACATCAGTGAAGTCTGTCAGCCATGTGCACCAGGTACACTAGTTAACTATGGAAGCATATGGGTAGCATTATTCAATTTGGGATGTAATATGCAAAATGACAATGCAATATGTAAAATGGCAATGCATTTCTGTATTTACATTTACATTTTCCAATACATTTGTGCAACGTTTGGTGCAAAATGAAAATGAAAATTAAATTACATAATTTTCATTTGCCATTTACTACACCAGTTTTAATATGTAAAATGAATATTAATTTTAACGCTTTATAAGTTGCAAAATTAAAATGAAAATGTATTACAGAAATGATTAGATATGTCTAAACATGTTAAAGCAAAAACTGTGGCAAAATGATCATTTAAATGCTATTTTTCTTAATTGCATTAACACTCACAGTCAAGACACTTACGATTGCATTTTCATTCGGTGTCCCGCAATAAATGTAGCAAAATTCAATGTGCACATTGAAAATGCATTCCGAGCCGATCACGTGTCCCCGCCCTCGCGCCACGTCAATCATTGTGTGAACAAGGCGGGGCTTACAGAAGGTCAGAGACTCAAATCTCAAGGAGCGGATTCAAGTGAGACAAGATGGACAAGACAGTTGGTCCGTGTGTGTTTTGATCATTTCGGTTTATGGCTTCAATATTTCATTCGCACTTGTGGGCGGAGCTGAAACGCTGCTTTCATCTGATTGGTCGAATCGGATCGGTTTTCATCTGACAGCCTTCAGCTCTGTCTTTTCATTCTTTCAGACAGAATAAGAGTCAGTGCGAGTGAAGCACTGTAATGTCTGAAACTACGCTCACTGTTAATTAGCATAATATTTGAATCAGATGTAGCTGGGCAAATTCGTGCTGCTGAGACCTTCAAATTATTTCTAGGTTGTAGTATTGTATGAATATTGTCCCACTGATAAATACAGTGCAAATAGTTCTGTCCCTTTGGATAACAGTGAAGTGGAAATAAAAATCAACAATAGACTGAACAGTTCCATGTCTGTAACATTTACCACTCTCATCTTTTAAGTCATAAGGCACTAGGTATGTGTGTGTGTGTGTGACATTAATAAATAATTGTAAAAATGAATAGTTACATTTCTAAATAAAAATAGTAAAATTAGCTCTATGCTGCTCAGTGCTCCTGTAGCCTACCCCAGAGCGCCCTCTCGCGGCTGTAGACGGTAATGTTTTCTCTTGGTCCTGAATAAATGCGACTTATAGTCCAGTGAGATTTATATGTTTTTTTCCTCGTCATGACGTATTTTTGGACTGATGTAACTTATACCGAAAAATACAGTTAACATTATTATTATTATTTATTATGAGAGTAATTGACGCAGACTAGAACTTTAATGCTTCACCCAATTCAGCTCAGATCTTCAGACTCGTCTGACTAGTGTTGCTTGTATAACTGGCCAGACTTACCTTCCCAAAAAATCCTATTTAATTTTATTTCATAAATTTAACTATATTTATTTCCACTTCACTGTTATCCAAAGGGACAGAACTATTTGCACTGTTTTTATCAGTGGGACAATATTCATACAATACTACGACCTAGAAATAATTTGCAGGTCTCAGCAGCACAAATTATGTGCCCAGATACATCTGATTCAAATATCATGCTAATTTACAGTGAGTGTAGTTTCAGACATTACAGTGCTTCACTCGCACTGACTCTTATTCTGTCTGAAAGATTGACAAGACCCAGCTGAAGGTGGAGCGATTACACCAATCAGATGAAAGCAGCGTTTCAGCTCCGCCCACAAGTGCGAATGAAATATTGAAGCCATAAACCGAAATGATCAAAACACACACGGACCAACTGTCTTGTCCATCTTGTCTCACTTGAATCCGCTCCTTGAGATTTGAGTCTCTGACCTTCTGTAAGCCCCGCCTTGTTCACACAATGATTGACGTGGCGCGAGGGCGGGGACACGTGATCGGCTCGGAATGCATTTTCAATGTGCACATTGAATTTTGCTACATTTATTGCGGGACACCGAATGAAAATGCAATCGTAAGTGTCTTGACTGTGAGTGTTAATGCAATTAAGAAAAATAGCATTTAAATGATCATTTTGCCACAGTTTTTGCTTTAACATGTTTAGACATATCTAATCATTTCTGTAATACATTTTCATTTTAATTTTGCAACTTATAAAGCGTTAAAATTAATATTCATTTTACATATTAAAACTGGTGTAGTAAATGGCAAATGAAAATTATGTAATTTAATTTTCATTTTCATTTTGCACCAAACGTTGCACAAATGTATTGGAAAATGTAAATGTAAATACAGAAATGCATTGCCATTTTACATATTGCATTGTCATTTTGCATATTACATCCCAAATTGAATAATGCTACCCATATGCTTCCATAGTTAACTCTGTCACATTTCTTTTTTCTTTTCACATGATCTACATGGTTTGATAGGTATACAGTAGTCTATGTACTTTTAATGAATAATATACATGTGGCATAACAATATATAGGCTTAGATTAAATTATCACTAGTAGCGACTAAATCACCCCTGGCTGAACACCTGGGGAAATACCAATCAACAAAAAGGTACGAAGCTCGTTCATTCCATCAAAATCACCTGAACCATGAGGCATGGATACATATCAAATGAAGCTTTATTACATTACAAATAAAACTGAAGCCACGACAATAAAGAAAGGAATCAATTAGGTTAAATAAAAATAAAAAATCTACTAACTGAGTCGAGGTTTCCCAGAAAGTGGGCAGGCCGAGCATTGAGCATCAAACCGCCCACAATAAGACAGCCCCTCTGAGAATGAAATCTAACAAACACCCACACACACTAATAACATCGCAAAATAACATCGCAGATGTGAGAAGTTTCATGTTTAGTCACGAGGAGGCGCTCCAGGATCCTCATCTGCTTCAAAAGACCAGACTAGAACCAGAGCTCTAAATAAAAAATAAAAACAAGACCCTCTGATCCTGTTTTGTTCAAGTTAGAATTATTTAGTCTGTTAAATCCAGGTTTAACTATTGAAACCTTTTGAAAAAGAAACAGTTGTGTTAAATTATTAGGACGTTTTCCCTTTAGACCACAGGAACGGTGTTCTGATTGGTTGTCTGTACTCTGGTGGGCGTGGCTACAGTGTTGTGAGGTCAACATCAGTCCTTTACTGAAGAATCAGACATTCTGACGTCAGAACACTAGGAGGAGATGATGATGCGCTTTAACAAGCCTCAGATGATAATATGTATAAAAAAAAAAAAAAAAAAAAAAAAAAAAAGGATCTGTAATAAAATTTAAAAAAAATATGCTAAATAAATTTGCTATTTTTGTATATTGCCGTCATCCACCCTAAAATATTATTTAAGAGTACAGTCATTTATTGAGCACTTATTGATTAAATATATTTGACAAATCATCTCAATTCAGTTTGCTAGTTGTCTTTGTAGACTTTGCAATTGTCTACAAAGAAATCAAAATAATAATAGCCTAATGAAAAATACAGAATTAAATAAAGCCTGGGGTGAGTTTTAGAGAGATTGAGACAGTGGATTTCCATCATGTGTGTGTTTTCTTGCTGTACAATAAAAAATAATAAAAAATAGCCCAACATACATGATATATTTCTTTGATACTAAATATATTACCTTTCTATTTGAGGATTGATAGTAGGTTATAAATACCTTTATTAATCAGTTTTTCTGAACATATGATTACGTAGTATTTCTATCACTTCATCTCTCTGTTCCTTTATGTTCTTCAGGTGTGTTTGATGTTGATGGAGTGAAGTCAGTGTCAGTGATGGAGGGAGATTCTGTCACTTTAAACACTGATGATACTGAAACGCAAAGAGATGATGAGATAACGTGGAGATTTGGACAAATTCTCTTAGCTAAAATCAACAAACGCCACAATAAGAGCAGGTTTTATAATGATAGTGCTGATGGGAGATTCAGAGACAGACTGAAGCTGGATCAGACTGGATCTCTGATCATCACAAACACCAGAAGCACAGACTCTGGACTTTATAAAGTATACAGCAGCAGATCAGAGACGCCGCTCAACACATTCAGTCTCACTGTCTACGGTGAGTAGAAAATTATAAATAAGTCTTGCTTTATTTCTTTGATATTTTACATGATTGCAATCTTAAAAATAAATGGTGAGTAGAAAATTAAAAATATAACTTGTAGGTAGGGAACGACCGATATGCATTTTTCAGGGCCGATGCCGATACCGATTATTACAGATCAAGGAGACCGATAACCGATATTTTGAACCGGTATGTGTCTAGTGTAAAAATGAAAATTAATGTCAAAATTAAGAATAAAAAGGCTTCTGACAAAGACTTTAATTCTGAGAACTGTTCATAATAACAACATTAATATAAATAATAACAACAAACATAAAAAGTGCTGGGAGCATCCATCAGCAGCATTCTGTAAACTAAGTAAAACTTGCATCCATCAGCAGCATTCTATAAAAGTACCACTCATACTCACAACATTTTTACATGTATTGCACACTGCCTGCCCTGGTGTTCGTTGAGTGTAGTACTCCCACACTGCATTTCTAAATGTTGTCTTCTTCTGTGAATGCATCTACAATGAGGGTAAGATAAAGAGAGAGTTAAAAGTGGGACCACAGTATGTTTCATGATTAAGCCTATGGATATTTTACTACAGCTAAACAGCTTAGGGAAAGGGAAGTATTGGCATCAATAATTTACATGTTAGAAATGTGCAATAGCTTAATCTCTCATAATTATTTTCTGATGAATAAAACATAGCCTAAAATAATAGAGGTGACTACTCAATTAATAGTCTAATGCACATCAATGGATTAACTAAAAAAGCACACACATATACACACACACACACACACACACGTATATATATATATATATATATATATATATATATATATATATATATATATATATATATATAACCCCTGTGTTACGTCTTCTGCCTAATATACTCTCTCGGACACCGTCAGGTTTGTGGTAACAGCAGGTTTATTCCACATCTGCATTTATGACAAAGGAAAACAGTGTTGAGTAGTCATCTCATGTGGATAAACAGCGCATGATCTTTCTCAAGGGAAATCCTCCATTACTTTGAGGATTACCCATATGTACTACTCTTAAAGCTCTACACAAAATTAAAATACAGTTTGACATATTGATCGTATAGTGAATTTAAACTCAAACAAAATAATTAAAACACATCAAATTATCCCTCTTAATCTTGCAAGGAGGAAAACAACAAAATGTAATTGCACAGATTTCCTACAGTTACCTTTACATTTTATGTTAACAGTCACTTATGTCTAAACAATCATGTAACTTCGTTACAATTCAACATACTGGAGGCAGACAAACAGCATAAAATACCTCAATCATATGTTCAAACATTACAACACTTTCTATCAACATATGGTCACATACCTGCATTTATGACAAAGGAAAACAGTGTTGAGTAGTCATCTCATGTGGATAAACAGCGCATGATCTTTCTGGAAAGACGGCATCATTTTAAAGTTAGCTTGCTATACTTGAGAGACTTTCTATCGGCTATAAAACACATAATCTAGCTTAACTTTTACATGCTTTTAAAGTGAGTTAACACTGTTTAGTCCACGGACATTCATAGACACGTTACCTCAAGGGAAATCCTCCATTACTTTGAGGATTACCCATAATCCTTCGTCATTACTAGCGTTCGCTGCAGGTACACTTTGTGACAGTAGGTGGCACCATACTCACATTTAGTAGGATTTAACCTGAACCTTTTTAACTATGTTACACACACATATATATATATATATATATATGTGTGTGTGTGTGTGTGTGTGTGTGTGTGTGTGTGTGTGTGTGTGTGTGTGTTATATTTAGCCTTTTATTTGCAACCCAGGATTGCATTAAAATCACACACAACCCATATTGTAATAGTGTTTTATTTTTATTTATTTATTTTTTTTGATGTGTAAATGTTTGTTTGACTGTTTATCACGGCGATACAAACTAGGAAGTATACAGGACAGCGTCATCCAGAAACGTGCAATGTGAGATTATTGACAATTTACGTTATTAGCATAGGGTTATTAGTCAAATGAGAGAGCGCGGTCGCGGAGATAACTAAATCAGTAATAGGGAGCTCGCGTCGCGTCAGGGCGTCAGAGCTCGCGCTTGATGCCCTTTCAGCTCTTCAAAATTGCATAATGGTAATTCTGAATCTGTATGATAAATTATTTTGCAATCATGTTAGAATAAAGCAATATTTATCCAAATATGCGCAATTTTTTTGACTATAGAGGAACGGACTCTATTCAGCGAAGCTATGTGAACAACACACAAAAAAAGCAGCAGACGTGAGTGAATTCATTCGTGTTGATAATCTATTCACAATAACATTAAGTTGGCCGAATGGTGAGAGAAGTAGGTTTTAGTTTCACTATCTCAGCACTGATGTGATGATCCGTTAAAGCATATCACTGCAATGACGGACATTGACCGGGAATTCACAGTATAATAACTGAACGGGGCTTGTCATCATAAATCGATTATATTTGTTTTGCAACTTCAGTGTAGTGATTTATTGCAACTTCAGGAACGTTTACTGCATTCTTACCTTCGAGAGATAACTTATTGATGTGTGATGATGATCACTGAAGCAGCTCCTGTGCTTTCGGTGTGAGAACGGAACATTTTCCAGCAGCGCCAGCCGTATTGATTGGCCAGGCTCGTGACTCCTAACAAATCAGACGGACGATGGGCGGGGCTTAGTCTAGGCCACAGAGCGGTGCGCTCTGACTGAGGTGGCTGCAAAAAATAACCATGGTTTTATTATAGTAAAACTGTAGTAACCCATGGTTTTTTGGCGTGTTGACTACCATTTGTATAACCACAGATTTACTACAAATACCATGGTTAAACTATGGTTAATTTAGCAAAACCATGGTTTTTTGGTTTTATTTGTAGTAAAACCATGGTTAATTTTCATAAGGGTGGATCAGTGCCAGATTGCGCATTTCAAAATAAAATGGTTTTATAGGCAAATCGGTTTTGAAAATGGCCGATGCCGATAACAATAAAAATGCTTAATATCGGCGCCGATAATCGGCCACGTCGATAATCGGTCGACCCCTACTTGTAGGCCTTTACTGAGTCATATTCATGCTTTAATATCTGACATAATATTAATAGTGTTAATATATAATAAAAATATAAAATAAGTATTAAAATGATAGTGAAAATCTTAGTGAAAGATGTTTGCTTCTAAATACCTTGCTAATAAATAAATGTATTAAAATGATAATTAGTAACACAATGATCAGCATTTAACAAATAGCATTTTCTTGTCTGATTATGAAATGAGACAGACACACTCAAAGCATCACTGACACGGCTCTGTTGTTTATTAATTTATTTTTCTCTTATTCTCATGTTTCCAGCACCTCTGCCCAAATTAAGCCAGAACCTGACGGAACCCGTCGGGTCTGATAGGGGTCCCGTCAGGTTCGGGCAGATCTTATGCTCTATAATGTATAGCCTGAATGCCCTGTAAGTCGCTTTAGATAAAAGCGTCTGCTGAATGTATAAATGTAAATTTAATACAAAATCGCTCATACTCTGTATAACTCTCAATCAGTATGATCAGCTATTAACTCGTTAATAATGAGTTAATAAAGGTAATCTCTTAAGTGGACCATTGACACTCCTAATTGAGATTGTAGATAGAGTGTCCAATGGTCTTCTTGAAAGATAGGTGGCGGTAATGCACTTATAAGTCTTTCTTCATTTCAAGTAAGTGTTTGGACGTCTGCTGGGGGATTCCTCGGTCAACGATCAGCTCTTAAATCTGCGACAGGGCAAAAGGACCTTCTCAGAGTTTTCCTTTGAGGTTCACACTTTGGCCGCAGCAAGTGGTTGGAATGAAAAGGCCCCACTAACTGTACATATATTGACGAGAACTAAATCCTGCACTCCGACTCAAGCTCGCCATATATGATGACAATCTGGGATTGGAAAAATTTGTGCAACAAGCTCTGCATGTTAACCTAAGGTCACAGTCTTGCTATGAAGAAGCAAACCAAGTGAATCATTTTCCTCGCTCAAGCATGCCTGAGAAAACTCCTGAGCCATCCCCAGAAAAGATGCAAGTGCATTCCCAATGACTATCTCCAGAGGAAAAAAATCGTCGCAAAGAACAGAGATTATGACTGTACTGCGGGGGAGGAGAGGCAATGAGAGAATACGTGGAGGAAGCCCTAAGACAAGGGTACATTCGGCCATCCACTTCTCCAGCAGCAGCTAGTTTCTTCTTTGTTCCAAAGAAGGATGGAGGGTTGAGACCATGCATCAACTACAGAGCCTTGAATAAAATAATGGTAAAGTTCAGCTATCCTCTTCCACTAATCTCATATTCCCTCAAACAGCTCAGGGATGCCCGTATCTTTACAAAACCGTACTTACGGAGCGCATACAACCTGGTCAAAATAAGAGAGGGGGATGAGTGGAAAACGGCTTTCATCACCCCTGCTGGACACTACGAATACTTGGTGATGCCGTATGGTCTAGTAAACGCCCCCTCCATCTTCCAAAGCTTTATGGACAAAGTTCTCAGTGAGTACCTGAACCAGTTTTCTCTTGTGTATTTAGATGACATCCTCATTTATTCACCTAATGAAAAGGATCACCAGTATCATGTTGCCAAATACTCCAATGTCTCAGAGAATTCTCCCTTTATGTCAAAGCTAAGAAGTGTGTCTTTCATCAACAGTCCATTGAGTTCCTAGGTTACATGATCAACAAGGAAGGGGTGAGGATGGATAACAGTAAAACCCAAGCCATTAAATCATGGCAAACACCTAAGACCATAAAGGAGCTACAAAGTTTTTTGGGTCACTAATTTCTACCGTATATTTATTAACAAGTACAGTATAATTACTGCCCGCTTGCCTCTCTCTTAAAGGGGAAACCCAAAATTATCCAATGGACCCGGGAAGCTGAACAAGTCATCCAAGCACTAAAGGAGGCCCGACAGCCGTTTCTTGTACTTACAGATCATAAGAACCTACAATATATGAATGAAGGCAAGAGACTCAACCCTCGTCGAGCCAGGTGGGCTCTATTCCTCACAAGATTCCACTTTCAGATCGCCTATCGTCCACGATCAAAGAACACCTGAGCAGATACCCTGTCTCGTCTCTACGCCCTTGAGGAAACCCCTGAGGAACCAGAGCCCATACTACCCACCAACCTGTTTGTTAATCCTATTCAGTGGGATTTGAAATGCTCAGAGAACAAGCTCAACAGCAACCCATTCCACCCGCATGCCCACCTGGGAAGACATTTGTATCCAAGGATCATCGCAGGGCCCTTATCTCCCAGGTACACTCCTCTGTTGGAACAGCAACCCCGTTGTAAATAAAACTGTTGCTTCTTTGCAGAGCGGGCATTCTTCTCATTACTCAATGTCACTGTCAGTCTCACTTCCGGCTATATAACAAACTGAGCGCAAGATTCAGGATATCAGTCACTTCTTACGAACTTTCTGCCATCAGAACCAAAACCTTTGGAATCATTACCTCATCTGTGCCGAATCCGCTCAAAGTCTCAATGTACCCTAGGTTATGAGCCTCCACTGTTTCCCTGGTCAGTTGAGCCCTCGGAAGTCCTTGCTGTCAACACCTGGTTCCAGAATAGTGAGAGGGTTTGGGACCAGGCCCACCAGAATCTCCAACAAGCCGTGAATCGTCAACAACACTTTGCTGATACTCACCGAAGGCCGACCACCACACACCAACCTGGTCAACTGGTGTGGCTCTCTACCCGAGATATCCGTTTGAGACAACCCTGCAGAAAGCTCAGCCCTAAGTACATTGGACCTTTTCCCATTGAACAACAAATTAATCCTGTCACGTATCATCTACGCCTGCCTGCTCAATATCGGATACACCCCAACCCCAACACCCCTGCTAAAACCCCATCACGCACCTGTCTTTGTTCCCTCCGCAGACCCAGTCCCTGATGACGAACACCCGTTGCCACCCATTGACGCAGAACCCATCTACAATGTAGGAGAGATACTGGACTCCCGACGTTGTGGTGGGTGATTGGAGTATCTTGTAGACTGGGAGGACTATGGACCAGAGGAAAGATGTTGGGTGCCTCGTCAAGATATCCTCGAACCCAACCTGCACACAGACTTTCATACCCAGAATCCCGAAAAACCCTCTCTACGACCCAGAGGTAGACCACCACGGCGTCTGAGAGTTAGGTCCGCTGGCACGGACCTTGAAGGGGGGGAAGTGTCAGGGATCTGGCAAGCCCGGTCTGCACCAATCACCAATGCTCACAGTGACCTGATTACTAACCAGCCACGCATCACGGAACCAATCAGAGACACCATAAAAGCACTCTGTACCTCAGTTCCCCGTCAAGCCTCCAGGAACAGGAACGATCTCCTCAACGTTGTCTCCTAAGCTCCTGCAATCCAGACGTAACGTATACTCACCTTAGTGTTACACTAACCTGAGTTCTTGTTCTGCTGTTCCCAGGACCGTGGATCACCGTGCAACATCAAATGATTCAACGGTCGTTGTATTCTTCCGTGTTTACTCCGAGCTGGTACTGTCTTAGGCTTATAAGAAGGAAGAGAACATTAGTGAGTGATCAGTGACTGTGGCTTTGACATCTGCATTCTGAACGAACTCACCTGTGTGATTCCCCATTCCACATGAATACCATACTGCCCACACTAGAAGAACGGAGCTTCACCGAGCACTAAGGAACTGAAAATACACTGAGCACTTGAACTTTTATTTAATAAACACAATTCTGAATTCACCTTTACATATGTGTCCCGAGTCCTACCTGACAATGTGATTGATTTGATTGTGCATGTTTTTTTTTAATCTTTTACTCTTTTACTTTTAGATTCTGTTACCATTTCCATGCATTGTACAACTGAGAGACTGTAACAACTGAAGTTAAAAATTATAATTTGTGTTCTACTGAAGAAACAAAGTCACATACATCCTGAATGCCCGGAGGGAGCACATAAACATCAAATTTTCATTTTTGGGTGAACTATCCCTTCAAGACCAGCTAATTTGTGACTTTTACAGTACATTACGATAAAAAGCTTATATAACTTACCGGTACCAAATGGTTCCTGGGCAAATTCCAAATGAAAGTGATCATCCCTATCCCCTTGGAGTGTGGACTTTGGAGTGAATAGGGCATGTGCGTGCCATTAAGTAGTCGTTAGGAATGCACTTTGCTAAAAGAGCAACATAATTTCCTCATTATCTTCAGCTGGGATGTTCCTACGACAGTGCAGCATGTGTCCGTCAGCAGATGTCGCTGTTTCACTGTTATAAATGTTTTATTTATTTATTTATTTAAATACGTTTTAAAAAGCCAGAGAAAACAGAAAGACTGAAGTCAAGGGTCAAGAGCCCAACTAAAGCAAACAGTGATCTCTAACATGGTTACTTCAAATGAAACAATGAATCAACATCTAAACCTTAGTTCATTCTCAATAAGATCTTCTGTAGACGTCTGACAGAAATAAAGTCAGTCTGGTTATTAATAAGTGGAGCTGGTGATGCTGCTTGTGGGGTTGTTTAATCAGATCTTGAGAGATTTCATGTATTTTATTTCAGTTGATTTCATCTAAGTCTGTGTCTGAAGTCAGTTGTAGTAGTTCTTGTGTTTCTCTTTTCTTCAGTGATTCTGTTTGTTAACAGCAGATGTTCATCACTAATTCTCAATCAGCACTTAGTTAATCAATTAATTACTTAAATGTAAGTTTTAAAACTTACATGGTTTAAATCAAGGCAATCTGTTTACTCAAACGGTTTGAGTTAAGTTATTTGTCGGGTTTTACAGTGTATATAATATATAAAAACAAATATATATATAACTTTTTAAAACATTAAATGTATATTGTTTTTATGTCGATGTCCATCAGTTAATCTGCTGTCACAGGAACATTCCAGCTGAAGATAATGAGGAAATTATATTGCTCCTTTGGCAAAGTGCATTCCTAACGACTATTTAATGGCACGCACATGCCCTACTCACTCCAAAGTCCCCACTTCAAGGGGATAAGGATGATCACTTCCAAATTTAATTAGCCCGGGAACCGTTTGGTACCGGTACTAGTACCGGAGCATCCCTATTTGCAAGAAGCCTACATGTCAACTTATTCTAACCCTAATCCTTCAAGTCTACTAATACTCTACTAATAGTCTAATGAGAGTTAGTAGATTAAAAAATGCTACTTACAGTCAACAGAATGTGTTAAAGGGACAATTAAAATAAAGTGAAACCGTGTCTTCATTTAAAATAAACCATGAATAGGCCAGAAGTCCAGTTGCGTTGTGATCTAGTGGTTATTTTGTGTACTGTAAAACAACAAGAAGGTAATTTATTTGCTAATTTCATGCATTGTTTAATATTTATTAAAAAAAATTACTTTGATTTTCTGAAGTGAAGTTGAGATCAACTGAAAAATTTCTGTTTTAGAATCAAGGGGTACCAATAGAGTCTGTACAGGCCCTGATCTGGAGAGTACATATTTGTCTGAACCAAGGCCTTCATGGGGAAATCTATTTAATAGCAGTTCACTGGTTTGAAAATAGTATGATGAATGCATTTTTTACATTTTCACCCAAATACACAGTGATGAACACAGTCACAGACTATCAGACTAAGAAATCTGCTTTAGAAAGCTTTAGAATTTTACAGATATTATTTATACTCTAACAACAACATTACACACAAACTAAAGTTAAAAACATGGGATCAAGAATAACGGGACATTTAATACTTTTTTATCGTTTTAGGTACCGTTATTACCGTTCTTATTTTGTGAATCATCCGTCTGTTTTCTTAGAAATAATATTTAATATGGTCAATGTAAAGCAAACCATGGTTTATTTTGTGGTTACCATGGTTTAACTATAGCAATAGTAATTGTTTGTTTATTTATTTATTTGTAAAACCATGGTCAATTTTGGTGTTTGGTAGCTTTGATCTCATAAGCATCATAACAATATTATTATTATTATTATTATTATTATTATTATTATTGTTGTTGTTGTTGTTGTTGTTGTTGTTGTAACATTTCTAATCATGTTACATAACAATAAAAATGTAATGTTAATGTCCTAAAAAACATTTTCTTCAGCCATGTATTCTGGGTTCAAAAATGTCTGCTTGGAGGTAATATGCCATTAATACAATTTTAACAGAACATAGTTTTAGTATTTATAGAAAAAGACCAATGACTGAAAAAAAAAAAAAAAAAAAACCATGAGGGGAAAATAATTCCAGTCAGCACCTCAACACACAGCTGTCTATTACTGTATGTACTGTACAAATAAGATCTGTTATTGTTCTTCAGGTGTGTTTGGAGCAGATGAAGTGAAGTCAGTGTCAGTGATGGAGGGAGATTCTGTCACTCTACACACTCATGATACTGAAACGCAAAGAGATGATGAGATAACGTGGAGATTTGGACCTAAACACATTCTCATCTCTCAAATCGACCGAAAGAACAATATGATGACGATATTTGATGATAGTGCTGATGGGAGATTCAGAGACAGACTGAAGGTGGATCAGACTGGATCTCTGACCATCACAAACACCAGAAGCACAGACTCTGGACTTTATAAAGTACACAGCAGCAGATCAGAGACGCCGCTCAACACATTCAGTCTCACTGTCTACGGTGAGTAGAGAATTATAAATAAGTCTTGCTTTATTTCTTTGATATTTTACATCATTGTAATCTTAAAAATAAATGGTGAGTAGAGAATTAAAAATATAACTTTTAGGTACGGAACGACCGATATGCATTTTTCAGGGCCGATGCCGATACCGATTATTACAGATCAAGGAGACCGATAACCGATATTTTGAACCGATATGTGTCTAGTGTAAAAATGAAAATTAATGTCAAAATTAAGAATAAAAAGGCCTCTGACAAAGACTTTAATTCTTAGAACTGTTCATAATAACAACGTTAATATAAATAATAACAACAAACATAAAAATTGCTGGGAGCATCTATCAGCTGCATTCTGTAAACTAAGTAATATATACATTTGGAAATTATAAATCTACGTAACTAAGTTAAGTAAAAAAAAAAAAAAAAAACAACAAAAAAAAAAAACAATAAGTACATGTAACTTGACCTGTTAAATTTTATTGAGTAAATTTAAATTAAATTAGACAAAAGAAATTGCACTGTAAAACCTGACAAGTAACTTAACTCAAACCGTTTGAGTAAACAGATTGCCTCGTTTTAAACAATGTAAGTTTTAAAACTTTGCATTTAAGTAATTAATTGATTAACTAAGTGTTGATTGTGAATTAGTGATGAACAGCTGCTGCTAACAAACAGAATCACTGAAGAAAAGAGAAACACAAGAACTACTACAACTGACTTCAGACACAGCCTTAGATGAAATCAACTGAAATAAAATACATGAAATCTCTCAAGATCTGATTAAACAACCCCACAAACAGCATCACCAGCTCCACTTATTAATAACCAGACTGACTTTATTTCTGTCAGACGTCTACAGAAGATCTTATTGAGAATGAACTAAGGTTTAGATGTTGATTTATTGTTTCATTTGAAGTAACCACGTTAGAGATCACTGTTTGCTTTAGTTGGGCTCTTGACCCTTGATTTCTGTCTTAGTCTTTTCTCTGGCTGTTATAACTGTGTGTTTCTAAAACACATTTGTTGCAACTCAAAAGCCTAGAAGGAATATAATCATGTGTTAACCTGTACCTTAAACTTTATATTGGTGATGATAATCATCAATTATTGAGGTGTACGGTGTCTAATTTCTGGTAAAACTGGTGTTATTTAAATAGATTGATTATAGTAAAAGTGTTTCAGTGCCAGTAGTTCTGTGATAAACCGTTATTATAAAGGACTTTCCAAAAAGTTTGGTCTTCTATGTTGTTAAGAAGTCACACACAGACATAAATAATCAGCATATGAACCTCAACAATGGTGACCATAAAAAAAAAAAAAAAATGCTGCAGAGCATGCTGGGAGCCATGGATGAGTTTTGTACTACAATAGTAAACAGCATGCACTGCAGTGTGTGTTTTTTCGTCACCATTGTAGAGGCTCGTATTCTGATTATTAATGTCTGTGTTTGACCAATTCATGCCATAGAAGAAAATTGTATGTGTAAAAAGTGTTTGGAAAGTCCTTTTTATATTAACTAAAGATCACCAAACCACTGGCTCTTAGAATCATTTGTACTATAATCACTTCTACTAATTACACAACACCTACTTCATCAGAGATTAGACTCCGTACAGCTCAATAACTGATAATTATCATCACAGCTATAAAATATAACAACCTACACCTAGGTACAGGTTAACACCTGATGATATTTTTTTCTGGGCTTTTGAGTTACGACAGATGAGTTTTAGAAACACATGGTTATAACAGCCAGAGAAAAGACTAAGACAGAAATCAAGAGCCAAGAGCCCAACTAAAGCAAACACTGATCTCTAACATGGTTACTTCAAATGATACAATAAATCAACATCTAAACCTTAAGTTCTTCTCAATCAGATCTTCTGTAGACGTCTGACAGAAATAAAGTCAGTCTGGTTATTAATAAGTACAGCTGGTGATGCTGTTTGTGGGGTTGTTTAATCAGATCTTGAGAGATTTCATGTATTTTATTTGAGTTGATTTCATCTAAGTCTGTGTCTGAAGTCAGTTGTAGTAGTTCTTGTGTTTCTCTTTTCTTAAGTGATTCTGTTTGTTAACAGCAGATGTTCATCACTAATTCTCAATCAGCACTTAGTTAATCAATTAATTACTTAAATGCAAGTTTAAAAACTTACATGGTTTAAATCAAGGCAATCTGTTTACTCAAACGGTTTGAGTTAAGTTATTTGTCGGGTTTTACAGTGTATATAATATATAAAAACAAATATATATATAACTTTTTAAAACATTAAATGTATATTGTTTTTATGTCGATGTCCATCAGTTAATCTGCTGTCACAGGAACATTCCAGCTGAAGATTATGAGGAAATTATATTGCTCCTTTGGCAAAGTGCATTCCTAACGACTATTTAATGGCACGCACATGCCCTACTCACTCCAAAGTCCCCACTTCAAGGGGATAAGGATGATCACTTCCAAATTTAATTAGCCAGGGAACCTTTTGGTACCGGTACTAGTACCGGAGCATCCCTATTTGCAAGTAGCCTACATGTCAACTTATTCTAACCCTAATTCTTCAAGTCTACTAATACTCTACTAATAGTCTAATGAGAGTTAGTAGATTAAAAAATGCTACTTACAGTCAACAGAATGTGTTAAAGGGACAATTAAAATAAAGTGAAACCGTGTCTTCATTTAAAATAAACCATGAATAGGCCAGAAGTCCAGTTACGTTGTGATCTAGTGGTTATTTTGTGAACAGTAAAACAACAAGAAGGTAATTTATTTGCTAATTTCATGCATTGTTTAATATGTATTTAAAAAAAATTACTTTGATTTTCTGAAGTGAAGTTGAGATCAACTGAAAAATTTCTGTTTTAGAATCAAGGGGTACCAATAGAGTCTGTACAGGCCCTGATCTGGAGAGTACATATTTGTCTGAACCAAGGCCTTCATGGGGAAATCTATTTAATAGCAGTTCACTGGTTTGAAAATAGTATGATGAATGCATTTTTTACATTTTCACCCAAATAAACAGTGATGAACACAGTCACAGACTATCAGACTAAGAAATCTGCTTTAGAAAGCTTTAGAATTTTACAGATATTATTTATACTCTAACAACAACATTACACACAAACTAAAGTTAAAAACATGGGATTACGATTAACGGGACATTTAATACTTTTTTATAGTTTTAGGTACCGTTATTACCATTCTTATTTTGTGAATCATCCGTCTGTTTTCTTAGAAATAATATTTAATATGGTCAATGTAAAGCAAACCATGGTTTATTTTGTGGTTACCATGGTTTATCTATAGCAATAGTAACTGTTTGTTTATTTATTTATTTGTAAAACCATGGTCAATTTTGGTGTTTGGTAGCTTTGATCTCATAAACATCATAACAATATTATTATTATTATTATTATTATTATTATTATTGTAACATTTCTAATCATGTTACATAACAATAATAATGTAATGTTAATGTCCTAAAAAACATTATCTTCAGCCATGTATTCTGGGTTCAAAAACGTCTGCTTGGAGGTAATATGCCATTAATACAACTTTAACAGAACATAGTTTTAGTATTTATAGAAAAAGACCAATGACTGAAAAAAAAAAAAAAAAAAACGTGAGGGGAAAATAATTCCAGTCAGCACCTCAACACACAGCTGTCTATTACTGTATGTACTGTACAAATAAGATCTGTTATTGTTCTTCAGGTGTGTTTGGAGCAGATGAAGTGAAGTCAGTGTCAGTGATGGAGGGAGATTCTGTCACTCTACACACTCATGATACTGAAACGAAAAGAGATGATGAGATAACGTGGAGATTTGGACCTAAACACATTCTCATCTCTCAAATCGACCGAAAGAACAATATGATGACGATATTTGATGATAGTGCTAATGGGAGATTCAGAGACAGACTGAAGCTGGATCAGACTGGATCTCTGATCATCACAAACACCAGAAGCACAGACTCTGGACTTTATAAAGTACACAGCAGCAGATCAGAGACGCCGCTCAACACATTCAGTCTCACTGTCTATGGTGAGTAGAGAATTATAAATATACGTCTTAAGTCATTTCTTTGATATTTTACATAATTGTAATCTTAAAAATAAATAAATGTTAAAATAAAAGTAAAACAAAGTATTTTTGCTCCTAAATACCTTTAATAAATGTATAAAAATATTTATTGTATCATTAATTATCAGTATTTAACATAATAAAACTGTATTCTCTGATTATGTATTTATGCATTGAATATGACTGACACAGACATACTCAACACATTAAATCACTGACAAATAACAGCTCTGTTGTTTACTAATTCCAGCTCCTCTGCCTGTTCCTGTCATTACCAGAGACTCTTCACAATGTTCATCTTCATCATCATCATCATCATCATCATCAGATTGTTCACTGCTGTGTTCAGCTGTTAATGTGGGTGATGTGACTCTCTCCTGGTACAAAGGAAACAGTTTATTGTCCAGCATCAGTGTGTCTGATCTCAGCATCAGTCTCTCTCTTCCTCTGGAGGTGGAATATGAGGATAAAAACAGCTACAGCTGTGTGATCAACAATCCCATCACAAACCAGACTCAACATCTGGACATCAGTGAAGTCTGTCGACCATGTTCAGGTACACTCGTTAACTCTGTCACATTTCTTCTTTTATTTTCCCACATGATTTTTTATTCTGGTTTGTTAGGTATACAGTAGGCTATGTACTTTTAATGAATAATATACATGTGGCATAACAATATATAGGCTTAGA